>NC_135599.1:6682695-6860970 GCF_965152235.1 Eretmochelys imbricata | reverse complement strand
TAAGCCGGGGGGACAGTGGGGGGAGGGGAGCAGGTGGGGGACAGTTGGGGGGGCTGGGGGAGGGGAGAAGCTGGGGGGGACAGTTGGGGGAGGGGGGAGGGGAGCAGGTGGGGGACGCTGGAGGGAGCAGGTGGGGACGCTGAGGGAAGGGGAGAAGCTGGGGGGGGACAGTTGGGGGCGCTGGGGGGAGGGGGAGAAGCCGGGGGGACAGGTGGGGGAGGGGAGCAGGTGGGGGACGCTGGGGGGAGGGGAGAAGCTGGGGGGACAGGTGGGGCGCTGGGGGGAGGGGAGAAGCCGGGGGGACAGGTGGGGGAGGGGGAGGGGAGCTAGGGGGCGCTGGGGGAGGGGGAGCAGTGGGGGACGCTGGGGGGAGGGGAGAAGCCGGGGGGACAGTTGGGGGCGCTGGGGGGAGGGGAGAAGCCGGGGGGACAGTTGGGGGGAGGGGAGCAGGTGGGGGACAGTTGGGGGGGCTGGGGGAGGGGAGAAGCTGGGGGGACAGTTGGGGGAGGGGGAGGGAGCAGGTGGGGGACGCTGGAGGGAGCAGGTGGGGGACGCTGGGGGGAGGGGAGAAGCTGGGGGGGACAGTTGGGGGCGCCTGGGGGGAGGGGAGAAGCCGGGGGGACAGGTGGGGGAGGGGAGCAGGTGGGGGACGCTGGGGGGAGGGAGAAGCTGGGGGGACAGGTGGGGGCGCTGGGGGGAGGGGAGAAGCCGGGGGGACAGGTGGGGGAGGGGAGCAGGTGGGGGACGCTGGGGGGAGGGGAGAAGCTGGGGGGACAGGTGGGGGCGCTGGGGGGAGGGGAGAAGCCGGGGGGACAGGTGGGGGAGGGGGGCAGGGGGCGGGGGTCCGAGCGCGGGGCCGGCGGCCGCAGGAGACGGGCGGGGCCGCGCGGTGGCTGCCGGGAGGAGGCGGCGCGAGCCGGCCGCGGCCGTTGGAAGGTCCCGCGCGCTGCCCCAACCGCCGCTCCCCCCTCGCGCCGCGTCACTTCCGGGCGCTGCCTCTGCCCGCTGCGCTGAGGCCGGGTAAGGGCGGGGCGGGGGCAATTCCCGGGGCAGGAGGCCGGGGGGGAGTTAATTGGATCCGCCCCCCCCGTTACCCAAACGCCCTGTCCCCCTCCCCCCACTGCTGGCCTCGCCAGGGACCTGCCCGCGCCCCCTCCCCTGCCCTCGGGCCGTGTCCCCTGCCCCCCCCCGGCCTCTCCCCGGAGACACGAGCCCCCCAATCCCTCTTGTTCCCCACTCCTTTCTCAGAGAGCTGGGGGGGGGGACACACACTGCGCCTTTACCCCCCCCCCGACACAGCCCCCCGCCCCGACACACGACCCCCCCCGACACACTTGCCCCGCCCCCGGCCCGACACAGCCCCCTCAATACACCGCCCCCCTGCCCGACACAGCCCCCCCACACAGCCCCCCGCCCCGACACACCGACCCCCCCCGACACACTGCGCCCCCCCGGCCCGACACAGCCCCTCAATACACCGCCCCCCCTGCCCGACACAGCCCCCCCACACAGCCCCCGCCCCAGACACACCGACCCCCCCCGACACACTGCCCGCCCCCGGCCCGACACTGCCCCCAACACAGCCCCCCCAAACACAGCCCCCGCCCTGACACAGGCCCCCCACACCGATCTCCCACCCCGACACAGCCCCTCAATACACGCCCCCCTGCCCGACACAGCCCCTCAATACACTGCCCCCCCTGCCCGACACAGCCCCTCAATACACTGCTCCCCTGCCCGACACAGCCCCCCCACACAGCCCCCCTGCCCGACACAGCCCCCCCACCCCGATACAGCCCTCAATACACCGCCCCCCCCCGCCCGACACAGCCCCCCACACAGCCCCCCCGCCCTGACACAGGCCCCCACACCGATCCCCCACCCCGACACAAGCCCTCAATACACCGGCCCCTGCCCGACACAGCCCCCCACACAGCTCCCCCGCCCTGACACACCGCCCCCCACCCCGATACAGCCCCTCATACACCGCCCCCCCCGCCCTGACACAGCCCCTCAATACACCGCCCCCCTGCCCGACACAGCCCCCCCACACAGCCCCCCCCGCCCTGACACAGGCCCCCCACACCGATCTCCACCCCGACACAGCCCCTCAATACACCGGCCCCCTGCCCAACACACCCCCCCACACAGCCCCCCCGCCCTGACACACCGCCCCCCACCCCGATACAGCCCCTCAATACACCGCCCCCCCGCCCTGACACAGCCCCTCAATACACCGCCCCCCTGCCCGACACAGCCCCCCCACACAGCCCCCCGCCCCAACTCCGCCCCCCTAACACAGCCCCCCCCACCCTGACACAGGCCCCCCACACCGATCCCCACCCCGACACAGCCCCTCAATACACCGGCCCCCCCGGCCCGAGCCAGCCTCCCGACACACCCGACCCCCAACACAGCCCCCGACACAGGCCCTCAATACACCGCCCCCTGCCCGACACAGCCCCCACACACAGCCCCCCCGCCCCAACACCGCCCCCGACCCCGATACAGCCCCTCAATACACCGCTCCCCTGCCCGACACAGCCCCCGCCCCAACACACCGCCCCCCCCGCCCCGACACAGCCCCTCAATACACCGCCCCCCCGCCCCGACACAGCCCCTCAATACACGGCCCCCCCCGGCCCGACACAGCCTCCCGACACAGCCCCCCCGCCCCGACACACCGCCCCGACCCCGATACAGCCCCTGAATACACCGCCCCCCCCGCCCCGACACAGCCCCTCAATACACCGCTCCCCTGCCGACACAGCCCCCCGCCCCAACACACCGCCCCCCCGCCCCGACACAGCCCCTCAATACACCGCCCCCCCGCCCCGACACAGCCCCTCAATACACCGGCCCCCCCGCCCGACCAGCCTCCCGACACAGCCCCCCCGCCCCGACACACCGCCCCGACCCCGATACAGCCCCTGAATACACCGCCCCCCCCGCCCCGACACAGCCCCTCAATACACCGCTCCCCTGCCCGACACAGCCCCCCGCCCCAATACACCGCCCCCCAACCCCGACACAGCCCCTCAACTACACCGCCCCCCCGCCCCGACCACAGCCCTCATTACACCGCCCCCCCGCCCCGACACAGCCCCTCAATACACCGCCCCCCGGCCCGACCCAGCCTCCCGACACAGCCCCCCGCCCCGACACACCGACCCCCAACACAGCCCCCGACACATCCCCCCGCCCTGACACAGGCCCCCGACACAGCCCCCCGGCCCCGACGCACCGCCCCCCCGCCCCAACACAGCCTCCCAACACACTGCCCCCCAACCCCGACAACACCGCCCCCCCCCGCCCGACCCAGCCTCCTGACACAGCCCCCCGCCCCGACACACCGCCCCCCAACACAGCCCCCGACACACCGCCCCCCTGCCCCGACACACCGCCCCCCACCCCGACACAGCCCCCCTCAATACACCGGCCCCCCCGGCCCGACCCAGCCTCCCGTCACAGCCCCGACACACTGTCCCCCCGCCCCAACACAGGCCCCCGACACAACCGCCCCCCACCTCGACACAGGCGCCCCTGACACAGCCCTTGACACACCGCCCCCCTGCCCCGACACACCGCCCCCCAACACAGCCCCCAACACAGCCCCTCAATACACCGTCCCCCTGCCTGACACAGCCCCCCAACACAGCCCCTCCTGCCACGACACCCCCCCACCCCCAACATCCCGCTTTCCTCTCTCTCTGCTTTTCAGAAACCGACCCCCAATCCCGCCAGTTCTCCGGCCTTGTCTGACCGCGGGTCTCGCCTCCCAGCTTTGGGCCTCATTCCAGGTCATCATCCAACGTCAGTAAAAAATCCCTCCTCGGGTTCGGGGCTCTTCCCCAGGTCTCTAAACCCCAGCAGCGTCTCCTTCCTTGGAGGGGACCCGTGGGCCTGAGTCCTTCTCCGTCCTGGAGATCGCAGGGGGTTAAGCTGCCCAGTGATCATCTTCCCCCTCTCCGTTGAGACTCGTTTGTCCCCCCCGTTATCTCTGTTAAAAGGTTTGGCCGATGAACGAGACCAGCCACATATTTAATACCCACCCAATCCCTCTTTGGGGGATCAGTGGCTGCCAGCTGGCGACAGGAGAGTTGGCTGGACCTTTTCTTTTCTCCAGCTGGCACGGATGAGGAGGTCCCTCTGAGTGCAGCGTGGGTCCAGAAATATCCCAAACCCCATGACAAAGGGTCCCCGTGAGGGGTGGCTTCTCACAGTGCTGAGGTGGATCCATGGTGGCCATTATTTGCTAGTGACCGGAAATGTAAACTTTTTAATTATTATGGACCTCCAGCCCTTCCTTTCTCCTGTTCAAGAAGCATCCCCCTGGGCACCCTCTGCCTGTGTGAATGGTCGGCAGGGGCTGGCAATAACTTTCTATCCATTTTATCAAACACTATGAGGTGAAACCACCATCGATTTCTGCTTCTCTCCTCTCTGGAAAACTGCAGGAACTTCAGGTTCTGTAGGGAAAATTCTTCCCGAGTCCTTGTCCTAGATCTGGGGGTTGAGGGAGGTGGGAAGGGGGTGAGCGCTCCCACACGGTGATCTGTTGAGGAGGATTCTGGCCTCATCCTTTCTGAACTGTGTTTCTGGTGTCATTGAAACGAGGCATTAATCCACAGTCACTCACAGAAGATTACGGTTAGAAGAAACCTCAGGAGGTATCTAATCCAACCCCCTGCTCGAAGCAGGACCAACCTCAACTAAATCATCCCAGCCAGGGCTTTGTCAAGCAGGCCTTAAAAACCTCTAAGGAAGCAGATTCCACCACCTCCCTAGGTAATGCACTCCCAGTGCTTCACCACCCTCCTAGTGAAATAGTGTTTCCTAATATCCAACCTAGACCTCCCCCACTGCAACTTGAGACCATTACTCCTCGTTCTGTCATCTGCTACCACTGAGAACAGTCTAGATCCATCTCTTTTGAACCCCCTCTCAGGTAGTTGAAAGCAGCTATCAAATCCCCCTCATTCTTCTCTTCCGCAGACTAAACAATCCCAGTTCCCTCAGCCTCTCCTCATAAGGTCATGTGCCCCAGCTCGCTAATCATTTTTGTTGCCCTCTGCTGGACTATCTCCAGTTTGTCCACATCCTTTCTGCGGGGGGGGGCAAACATGGACGCAATACTCCTGATGTGGCCTCACCGGTGCCGAATAGAGGGGAATATCACTTCCCTCGATGGGCTGCATTAGTAGGAGCATTGCCAGCAGAGATATGCCCTTAGCCTTCTTGGCAACAAGGGCGCCCTGGTGCCTCATGTCAAGCTTCTCATCCACTGAAATCCCCAAGTCCTTTTCTGCAGAACTGCTGCTGAGCCATTCGGTCCCTAGTCTGTAGCTGTGCATTGGGGTTCTTCCGTCCTAAGGGCAGGACTCTGCACTTGTCCTTGTTGAATCTCATCAGATTTCTTTTGGCCCAGTCCTCCAATTTGGGTCACTCTGGACCCTATGCCTACCCTCCAGTGTATCTACCTCTCCCGCCAGCTTAGTGTCCTCTGCGAACTTGCTGAGGGTGCAATCCATCCCATCATCCAGATCATTAATGAAAATGTTGAACAAAACCGGCCTCAGGACCGACCCCTGGAGTTGTTGGAGTCACTGCAAGGAAAGACAAGGAGTGACTCCAGATGAATAATTGTCCCTGTGGGGACGTGGTTTCATTAGCTGCTCTTACCACAGAGTTCTGATTGTTGCTAAAAGAGGGACGGCTGCTCAAACTGTCTGCTCAGGATATGGGGATTCAGCTTCCTGGGTCAGAGGCTGCAGCCTCCATTGTGATCTGGGAGACCAGGTTTAGCAGCTGCTGCTCCCCCCAATGGGGTTCTGTGCTGGGAAGTGACCTTAATTAAAGCTTTCTCTGTACTTGTTCAAGGTGAGGGCTTTCTCCAGCTGATACTAGCCCCCTAGGGCAGCCCTAGGCTCTGTTAATAGTACATTTTTAGCCAGAGACTCCAGGTAAGTGAGAGAGACCTTGGAGAAAGTGCTGGGGACTGTGCAGACTCACTTTCATGCTAAATAGCTCCTCCTTGTTTCTCCTCCTTTCAGCAATTGCCAGGAAAAAAATCCAGCCATGGGAGACAGACAATTAAGGAATGGGGCTTTCCCAGCCAGAAGGGCTGGGAGACAGGACAGGGGAAAGAGACTGAAAGGGGCAGTGGGAGAAGTGAGTGGGGAGAGAGATATCCAGATCTCTAATCTGCCCAGACACATGTATTGCAGCATCCCTGGGCGGTGTCACTTTGCTGTGAACAAGAGGAGGATCAGAGAGAAGAAAAGCCAGTTCCTGACTCCATATTCCTCCTGCTGGGGTGTGGCTGCCCTGGGGTTAGTGTCGGAGGGACTCCTTTGGTTCTAATCTTTTCTAGCATTCTGTTCAGACACTTTGTGACTGAGGGGACTTAAAAATATTTCTGTGAGCTGGGCTTGGCAGGAGGGGTCAGGTCTACACTGTAATAAAGAAATGAAGCATTTTCCGAGAATGGCAGAATTTAGGATGTCTCTCTGCAGGGAAAGGGCTTGGGGGAATCGTGATGTGAAATTAATTAAAGCCTGTTCTTAAATCTCCACAGTTGCCCTTGTCGCCCTGCCAGGCTGCAGAATGATGTCCGTGTTTCACACCAGCTCATCCCCTCCTCTCATGGAACAGGGAAGAGAAATGGCTGCAGAGGAACCAGTTCAGGTAGGGATTATTGGTGGGGTTGCTGGTGGGTTCCTGTTGGACGAGAGAGACAGCATATTAAGGTTTCGTCAGTCTGGTTTGGAGGTTGGAACGGGACAGGAAATACACAGAGTGGAGAAAGGGAGGAGGCCAGGGTGTGGCAAACCTGCTGGAATTTGTTTAATGAGTGTCTTAGATTCTAGGAACAGACTGTAGTGGTGGTGTAATCGTCCCTCTCCTTCTGTGTCAGAGGGAGGCCGCACCGCCTCACCATGTCCTCAGGATCACCTGCCTAATCTCAGGGGAATTAGCAATCCAGGGAAAAACCCCAGACAGGAGCAGGGCCACCCGGGAGTCTGTCGGCTCTGGGCCCTTAGGCAGGGGCAGAGCAGACAACGGTTTAGGGGCCCAGGCCCTCAGGCAGGGCATGGCACTGACGATGCAAGGCTCCAGTGCTAAGGCAGGGCAGAGCGGTGAATAGTCTAGTGTCCTAGCTTTGGCAGGCGATAGGTGAACATTGGCCTTTTGGCCTACAGTGGGGAGGCTGCCACCACAAGGGTAGGGTGGTAGGGGGACTCGGGCCCACCTGACTCCACCGGCTCCCAGCCCAGGGCCCTAACAGTAGTGGAGTGGTCCATCAGCGGGGATTCCATTGCACCAGTTTTGAAATACAAATCATAGAATGGTAGGACTGGAAGGGACCTCGAGAGGTCATCTAGTCAGTCCCCTGCACTCAAGGCAGGACTAAGTATTATCTAGACCATCCCTGACAGGTGTTCGTGTAACCTGCTCTTAATAATCTCAATGACGGAGATTCTGCAACCTCCCTGGGCAATTTATTCTTCTCTTTTCCAGACTAAACAAACCCAGTTTTTTCAATCTTCCCTCATAGCTCATGTTTTCTAGACCTTCAGTCATTTTTGTTACTCCTCTCTGGACTTTCTCCAATTTGTCCACATCCTTCCTGAAATGTGACATCCAGTTATAGGTAGGTATAGGCTCTGACTTTTATACTTCCTCTCCCATCTATCCACATCTGGTGGGAAGGGCGAGGCAGGTCTGGCTCTGCCCAACTGGGTACAGAGGGTGGTTCTTCCCCTTCTAGGTCAGAGGCAGGCCACTTCTCCTCACTACAGTGGCTGTGTACAGAGCCGTGAGCACAGGCGTGTACCTGGCGTGGTTCACCCCCACCACCGACACCTGTCCATTTTGCGTTGTGAGAGAGACCCTGACACACGCCTGTCTGGAATGCACCAGGTTGCAGCCCCTATTCTGGCTCCTCCAGAACCTCCTTTTGAAATTCTGGCTGCATCTTTCCCCACATCTTTTCCTATATAAACCGTCCATGGCCCCACGAAGTCGCAAAACCTCTTCATCAGCCTCCTCCTGGCCCTGGCCAAAGTGGCCATCTACAATACCAGGAGGATGCTGGATGGGGAGGTGCCTATTTCTGTTCTTCCCTTGCTCACCTATCCAGGCAGAGGTCCTCTGGACAGCATCCACTGGCTCACTTGACAGCTTTGAGGAGCAGTGGTGCTGTCCAGGATTCTCTGCTTGGTGCTTCCTCATCCCCTCTAGATCCCTAATGTTGAACCTATGACCCCCCACTCCTAGCCCTGTTATTCCTTAGTTGTCCCCCGTATCATGTTGGGTCCCGGGTCCAGTGGCTCCTCCCACAAGGCTGGAATTCCCGGAATTCAGTAAGGCCTCATTACACAGACCTATGCGGTTTGGAGGTGGAAATGCCCCAATTTTGTGGAACAGGAAACAACCCACCTAGATGGGGCTAGGAAAACGGACCAGACTCCCAGTGCTGGAGCCTGACCCAACTCACCAGCGGCTGCTGTGTGAGGGGGAACCCAGCGGTGAGGCTTAGGGGACATGCCTCTCCCTTCAGATCCAATTCTTCACAATGATGAGGGTGTTGGGCTTCCTACCAGGGAGTTCTCCCTGGACCCTGCTGGGGGCTCCATCTCCTGTATCAGTCTGTGGCTAGTCGCTGGCGAGCTCTCGAGGTTGAGGATCTCTTCCACAGGTTTGATTTTTTGTGGGTCCTTCGGTGACTGAGGAGTCCGATCCTTGAGCCACAGGCTCATTGGCAGACATTGCAGATGGTGTTGGAAGACAGGGTTGGGCCACGATTGCTGCGTGACCGTTGTCTTTCCTTTCTTTTCTGGTGTCTTTCTGTGACCAGGGCAAGGCAGTTTTCCTGCAAAGGGGATGTTCCTGCTCTGACAAGTCAATATCACATTTCTTGCTGTTTTTCTTGAGGGTGTCTTTAAAGCATTTCTTTTGGCCTCCCCATTTCCTTTCTCCTTTGGTGAGTTGGGCGTACAGCCGTTGTTTTGGTAAGCACACATCAGGCATGCGCACACAGTGCCCACTCCACCTCATTTGGTGCTGGATAATAGGGGCCTCAACCCTGAAGATGTTGGCGTTTGTGAGGACCCTGACATTAGTGCGATGATCCTCCCTCTTTACGTTGAGGATCTTCCGAAGAAAGTGCTGGGGCTGGGTTTCCTGGTTTTTCCAGTGTTTTCTGTAGGTCACCCATGTCTCGCAGCCGGGGAGGAGAGTTGGGCTTACACCCGCTTTGTAAACTAAACGCCTAGTGCGTGTTGTGATTGTTAAACGCCTGGCGAGGCAGTCTGCCAAAGGCAAGGCTGGCACAGCAGATTCTGTGCTGAATCTTGACATCTGTGTCTGCCCTCTGTGAGAGATGGCTGCCAAGATAGGCAAAGTCTGTGCTTAGTAGCTGTGTGATGAATGTGCTGGGAGAGACAAGGGGCTCTTTTTGTCCCCTCACCCTGGTGTTTTCTGGATGCTCTGAGCGGGGTGGGACTGTGTTGATGGTGAGCCATCCAGAACTTCCTTTTGATTGTCTCCTCTCCCCCATGAATAGTGGGGCTGCGAGTGGGACAGCAGAGACTGAGGGTTGGACTCTTGCTCTTTCAGGGGCCGGTGACCTTCGAGGAGGTGGCTGTGTATTTCACCAGGGAAGAGGGGGCTCTGCTGGACCCCGCTCAGAGAGCCCTCTACAGAGACGTCATGCAGGAGACCTACGAGAATGTGACCTCGCTGGGTAAGGATTCCTGTCCCCGTGGTTACTAGAAGGGGAAGTGACTAATTAAGGTTCATGTCACCCCTACAATGCCACCTCTCCTCTGCCCAGTTTCAGCATCCTCCGAAGATGCCTGTGACCCACACACGAGCACTCTCCCGTCCCCCGCTACACAACGCTTGGGGGGCAAGAGCACATGAACAGTTCAGCACGGTGGTCACCAACCGGTGGTGCAGTGGGACTGCCTGCCCCGACCCCACGCCGCTCCCGGAAGTGGCCAGCACAGCTTGGGGGAGCAGGGTGCTGGGGGTCTCCCTCTGTGCGCTGCTCCTGCCTGCAAGCACTGCCCCCGCAGCTCCCATTGGCCAGAAACGGGGAACTGTGGCCAATGGGAGCTGCGGGGGAGGTGCTTGCAGAGAGGGGCAGCATGTGGAGCCACGTGCCCCCCATCCCTTCCCCCCAGGGGCCACAGGGGCACATTAGCCCCTTCCGGGAGCAGCGTGGGGCCAGGGTAGGCAGGGAACCTGCCTTAGCAGCAGCCAAGCTGCACCACCAACCGGGAGCCGCTGGAGGTAAGTGCTGCCTGGCAGGAGGCCACACCCCAACCCTCAGCCCTGAACCCCCTCCCAGAGCCAGCACCCAATACCCTCTCCTGCACCCTGAACCCCCTCCTGCATCAAAAGCTCCAGCCTTGAGCCTCTTCCCAGAGCCAACACCCCGAGCCCCCTCCTGCACCCCAAGCCCCAGTGCTGACCCTCCTCCTGTAGCCAGCACCCCAAGCCCCCTCCTGCACCCCAACATTCTACTCCAGCCCAGACCCCCCTCCTGCAACCAAACTCCCTTTCAGAG
Organism: Eretmochelys imbricata; assembly: GCF_965152235.1. Taxonomy (NCBI): domain Eukaryota; kingdom Metazoa; phylum Chordata; order Testudines; family Cheloniidae; genus Eretmochelys; species Eretmochelys imbricata. The sequence continues at coordinate 6,850,394 of NC_135599.1, read as the reverse complement.
CTTGCACCCCTCACTGCCTCCTGCACCCCAACCCCCTCTTGCACTCCAAACCCCAGACTTAAGCCCCCTCCCAGAGCCAGCACCCCAAACCTCCTCCTGCACCCCAACACTGCCCCAGCCTGGAGCCCCCTCCTGCACCCAAACTCCCTCCTAGAGCTTGCACCCCTCACCCCCTCCTGCACCCCAACCCCCTGCCTCAGGCTCAGCCCAGAGCCCCCTCAGCACTGGTGTGGGGTAGGGGTGATTTTTCAGAGTCCTAAACAACAGAGTTATCCTGGCAAAACTTTCAAGAGCAGACCATGTCAGAGTCTGCATGTGGATTTTACATGAAAATATTCTCAACTGGGAAGCGATAGACGCACTCAAATTGCCAAGCCCTTTTGAGGCCATGTCTACACTACGAAGTTAAGTCGACATTATGTAAGTCGACATCAAGGTTGTGAATTAAGCAAGTCGATCTTGTGTGTCCACACCATGCTCCTTGTGTCGGCGGAGTGCGTCCTCACTAGCATCGCTTGCATCGATGCATGGAGCACTGCACTGTGGGTAGCTATCCCACAGTGCAGGTAGCCAAATGGAATTTTGGGTAGGGCTTGCAATGCCTCATGGGAAAGCTTGTTTGCAGATGCACTGAAATAATCATCAAAGCTCTGGGAATCATAGAACTGGAAGGGACCTCGAGAGGTCACCTAGTCCTGTCCCCTGCACTCATGGCAGGACTAAGTATTATCTAGACCATCCCTGACAGGTGTTTGTCCGACATGCTCTTCAAACCTCCAATGATGGAGATTCCACAACCTCCCTGGGCAATTCATTCCAGTGCTTCACCACCCTGACAGTTACGAAGTTTTTCCTAATGTCCAGCCTAAACCTCCCTTGTTGCAATTTAAACCTGTTGCTTCTTGCCCTATCCTCAGAGGTTAAGAAAAAACAATTGTTTCCCCTCCTCCTTGTAACAACCTTTTACATACTTGAAAACTGTTCTCGTGTCCCTTCTCAGTCTTCTCTTCTCCAGACTAAACAAACCCAATTTTTTCAATCTTCCCTCAGAGGTCATGTTTTCTAGACCTTTCATCATTTTTGTTGCTCTTCTTTGGACTTTCTCCAGTTTGCCCACATCTTTCCTGAAATGTGGTGCCCAGAGCTGGACACAATACTCCAGTTGAGGCCTAATCAGCGCAGAGTAGAGCAGAAGAATTACTTCTCGTGTCTTGCTTACAACACTCCTGCTAATACATCCCAGAATGATGTTTGCCTTTTTTTTTTTTTTTTTTTTTTTGCAACAGTGTTCCACCGTTGACTCATATTTAGCTTGTGGTCCACTATGACCCCCAAATCCATTTACGCAGTACTCCTTCCTACACAGTTACACCTCCAGTCACTGCTCTGATTAACACATATCTCTTAAGTGCTAGTGTGGACATAGCCTTTATCGGTAAAGCTTTTGTCGGTCAGGGGTGTGGCCAGCGCTCTGTTGGCGGGAGATACTCGTTGCGGGTTTAATGATGTCAGTGGGAGAGCTATCTCCCATTGGCATAGAGCAAGTAGATGGGAGACTTTCTTGCTGCTATACAGTCTGTAGTGTAGACTTAGTCTAAGATAAAAGTGGCAAAGAGTCCTGTGGTACCTTATAGACTAACAGACGTATTGGAGTATAAGTTTTCATGGGTGAATACCCACTTCGTCGGATGCCTGGAGTGGAAATTTCCAGAGGCAGATATAAATATGCAAGCAAGAATCAGGCTAGGGATAACAAGGTTAGTTCAATCAGGGAGGATGAGGCCCTCTTCTAGCAGTTGAGGTGTGAACCCCAAGGGAGGAGAAACAGCTTTTGTCGTTGGCGAGCCATTCACAGTCTTTGTTTAATCCTGAGCTGATGGGGTCAAATTTGCAAATGAACTGAAGTTCAGCAGTTTCCCTTTGAAGTCTGGTCCTGAAGTTTTTCTGCTGCAGGATGGCGACCTTTACATCTGCTATTGTGTGTGTCCAGGGAGGTTGAAGTGTTCTCCTACAGGTTTTTGTATATTGCCATTCCTAATATCTGATTTGTGTCCATTTATCCTTTTACATAGGGACTGTCCCATTTGGCCGATGTACATGGCAGAGGGGCATTGCTGGCACATGATGGCATAGATTACATTGGTGGACGTGCAGGTGAATGAACCGGTGACGGTGTGGCTGATCTGGTTAGGTCCTGTGATGGTGTCTCTGGTGTAGATATGTGGGCAGAGTTGGCATCGAGGTTTGTTGCATGGATTGGTTCCTGAGTTAGAGTTTCTACAGTGTGGTGTGTCGTTGCTGGTGAGAATATGCTTCAGGCTGGCGGGCTGTCTGTGGGCGAGGATTGGCCTTAATGTTCTTAATGTTTCCTCTGAATATTGTGGGGGTGCCTCAGTTTCCCCTAGGCAGTTCTTAAGTATCTAGGTGGTGGGATAAAGGTGTGTGATTGTTGCAGAGCCCTAGCGTGATGGTGACTGCACAGAGAATGGCCAACACCCTGTCTCCTGGCAACTGATGGCCTGGGCCCCTCCCCTGCAAGGTGCCAACTGAAGGTGTGGGAGAACAACGAGATCAGGTGACCTCCTGGCCCAGGAAAGAGACAAAGGCCAGAAGAGGGGCTGGAGAGTTCAGTTTGGAGCTGGCTGGGGAAATGGAGGGGGGCCCAGACGGGGCTCTGGCCTCCCTGGCTCCAAGATGGACCTGACTCAGGGGTCCTGATTCCTGTACCTACAAGCTCTGGTTTGGACTGTGTTCCTGTCATCTAATAAACCTTCTGTTTTACTGGCTGGCTGAGAGTCACGTCTGACTGCGGAGTTGGGGGGCAGGACCCTCTGGCTTCCCCAGAAGCCCTGCCTGTGCGGACTCGCCGTGGGAAGCGCACGGTGTGAGAAGGGGATGCTGAATGCTCCGACGTCAGGTCCAGGAAGGTGGAAGCTGTGTGAGCTTTTTGCCCTGGAGACAGTCTGCTCACAGAGAAAAGGTATGGTCTCTAAGCATTTTACAGCCGGGCTGGGCTGTGACCTTCTGTTCATGAGACAAATCACACTGCCAGCTTGCCGCCACGCTGGAGGATGCAGGGTGTATCTCTGTACTGCCAAATATACCTCCACATTCCATGATCTTACCTCATAAACAGGATCCTGCTGTTTATTATTTTGTGTAAATTTCCTCTCTTGAAGATTTTACAATCTCTTCATTAGCATTTGGCCCAACATACAAACTGGGACACCTCCCCCATCTGTCTGTCTGTCCCCATCTGTCTCTTGTCTGATTCTTAGATTGTCAGCTCCGTGGGGCAGGGGACTGTTTTTGTTCTGTGTCTGTAGAACGTCCAGCACAGTGGGATGATGGTCAGTGGCTGGAGATATGAGCATTACAGTAATAGAAATAATAAATACCAATCCTTGGGAGAGTCCAGGCAGTGGGAGGGAGGGTGTTGGAGAGCAGGGGAGTGTCCAGGCGGTGGTAGGCTGGTGGGGAGTAGGTTTGGGGTGAAGAGTTCCTGGGACGTCTGGGGGCAGGGGGAAAGAGACGAACCATGACATAGGTCCTGTAGGGAGTTGTGATGCAATGGAGGGCTGGACGAAATGAGGAGTTGGGTCAGGCCCGCTGAAACCATTCATTGTACCCCAACTCGCTAATGTCTTAAACTGTGCAGTAGAACATCCGAGTTACGAACACCTGGGGAATAGAGGTTGTTCAGAACTCTGAAAAGTTCGTAAGTCTGAACAAAACGTTGTGGTTCTTCTTTCAGATGTTTACAAGTGAACATTGACTTAATACAGCTTTGAAAGTTTATTCTGTAGAAGAAAGATGCTGCTTTTAACCATCTTAATTTAAAAGAAACTAGCACAGAAACCCTTTCCTTTTCGTGTCCAATCTTTTGTTTTAACCTTCCCATTTATTTTTTAGTCGTTTATGTTTAACACAGTGTGGTACTGTGTTTGGCGGGGTGTGGGTGTGTGTCTTTGCTGCTGCCTGATGGAGCACTTCCAGGTCCAAATGACGTGTCGTCGAGCAGTCAGTCTGTAACTCTGGGGTTCGTAACTCTGAGGTTCTGCTGTTTTTGAAAGGAAGGGACAGATGCCCTAAGCCAGTGGCAGAGAGCTCTCCCATTGACTTAATTTCTCCAGCCCGGGCAGCAGCAGCTATGTCGGTGGGGAAAGATCTCCCGCTGGCATAGCATTGTCCGCACCTGCACTTAAGTCTGTGTAACTTCTGTTGCTCAGGGGGGCAGTTTATTCACATCCCTTAGTGACATAAGTTATACCAATGTGAGCTGTAGTGTGTACCTAGCCTAAGATAGTAATAGAAAGCTAACGACATCATGTTCATTAATATTGCGTAGTGTATGTCTGGAGGACAAATGCAGAAGTACAGACATTTTGGGAATGCTGTTCTTAAAGCACGGCTGCCAGCCAGGGCTGAAGTTACCCCACCCTAGACAAAGACGGGTGGTTCTGCTACCTTGAAGGCATATTCAAGGTACATTAAGAGAAAATGGGAATGCAATTTACATAAAAGAAACCGTCAAACTATGCAGAGGTAACCACTCAGCATCAGGTAGGAGAGGATATCGCAGAAACAGGCCAATTTGCATTTTAGCAAACACCAGCAGGGGAGGAAACCAGCATTGAACTTCCTTCATCGCGAGACTCCAGGCCTCCTTCCTCACAGCTTGAATGACTTTTACTTTGGAGGGGAACCTTCAGAAAACTCCCTTTCAAAGGTTCACTGAACTATACCAAAGAGAGGCGGAGACTCCCAAGTTATCTTTCATTTAAGAAGACAAAGGAGCCAAGCCCTTTCGACTTTGGGGGAGATACGGAGCAAGGGGGTGCTCTGCCCTCTTGCTGGAAAGTAGTATTGTCAGATTAGTGAAAAATTTCAAAGTCCCCCCTTGGCCACCAGGTCAACCCCGAGGAAAAGGGCTGAAAAATTTTCAAAGTCCCTGCTCGGCCATCAGGTCAACCCCATTCAAACTAATGGGTTGACCTGATGGCCGGTTGTCTCGCGGATTTCCAGAAGGGGTCGCCCAAAGTCACCTCTGCCGACCAAGGGAACCGCAACGTCAGACAGGATTCCAGGTTGGTCCCGCTGAAAGGGGGGGTGGGATTTTCGACTTTTCCATTAGGGCCAGAGGTCTGAACGAGTCCGTCACGGGGCCGGGGGCTCACCCTGTGGCTTCTTTTGGGGCCATGGGTCCCCAGTGGAGGAAGCCAGCGGGGAAGCTGGGCACCCGTCACCCACACCCTTGTCCTCCAGCTGTGACCATCTGACTTGGAGGAGCCAGGGGCTGAGGGGCGACCAGGGGCTTTTCACCACCCCCCCCACCCCGTCTCCCGCCCTTCTTCCCCAGAAAAGGAGAGAGCTGGTTCAGACCGGGAAAAGCTGCCTACAGCACCTGGGATTCCCTGGCGGTCACCCATCCAAATACTAGCCAGGCCCGGGACGGTTTACCTTCCGAGATCGGACGGGATCGGGGGGCGTTCGGTCCGGTATGGCCGTAGGCACCCGGCTTCGCGCCACCTCGTCCGCTTTCCCTTACTGACTCCCAGGCCTGCTGGACCGAATCCCAGGCTCCCCCGGTTCCCCCGCGTCGCCTGCCGTGCAGCAGGGCCCCCTGCCTCAGGTGGGCCCGATCCTTTTTTTTTGAGCTCCGGGGACTGGCCTGGCTGCTGGAGCTCCCCCCCTCCCCCTTCTGGCATCGGGGAAATTTTTTTTCCGACTTCCAGGGGCCTGATCCCTGTCCTCAGCGTTGCGGGGCGGCCGGGGGCCAACGGCGAGACGCTCAGCCACCAGGTCAAACCCCGAGAAAAAGGGCTGAAAAAATTTCAAAGCCCTCCTCCCCCCCCCCCCCCCTTGGCCACGAGGTGCAAAGAAGCCTTATTATTCTTGTGAATGGTCCAGGAAAAAAGTAGACAGTGCAGAGCACGTGGTTTGGGAAAAATTCAGGAGTGGATGTGTTACTGTCTCTGACAGGTGTATACCAGGCTGGTAGAATCCAGAATGTGCCGGGGTGTAAGAAGCAGGCTGCTGGGGTCAGAGCTGCTGGTCCAGGGTTATTTATCTCACAGACATTCAGTGCGTCCTTGAATGCTGGCTGGGAGCATCCAGACAAGGGAGCTCCAGCAGAACATTTCAGATCACCCAGGATTACAGATGACACAACTCCGCACTGGTCTGGATTGCCCCCCAGCATGTGACAATGGCCTAGGATGGTAGTGAAACATCTTGAGTCTTGCTCCCCCAACCCCATCTGCAATAGCCACAATCTCTCTTCTCTGCAGGCTCCTTGGATCTTGGGGTCCATCATTCCTGAAGTCACCTGGCCTGATCCTTATTTTTCACATTCTGCTTTTCCAGATGACTGTGTCTGTTGCTTCTGATTTCCCAGCATTCTCCACAGCCAGGGATTTTCATACTCCCTCCCATTACACTGGGCTCACTAGATTCCCCGATGCCGCAGTATGTGCCTTCCTGACCTCGAATAGTGCTGAGATCCTGCATTCAGTGATCTCCCTGCCCTTCCTGTTCCATACTGCACAGAACCCCACCAGCCCATGCTGGCCATTCCCAGCTTCCCCAGGACTCTCGCATTGTCTCTGGACCTCTCTGTCAGCAAAAAGCAGTGCCAGGGAGACTTGACCTCTGTCTGGAGTCTTCAATTTCTAAGACATGGATTTACCTTCTCTGTAGTTTAGAACATAAGAACGGCCATACTGGGTCAGACCAAAGGTCCATGTAGCCCAGGATCCTGTTTTCTGACCATGGCAATGCCAGGTGCCCCAGGGGGAATAAACAGACAGGTTATCGTCAAGTGATCCATCCCCTTTCACCCATTCCCAGCTTCTGGCAACCAGAGGCTAGAGTCACAATCCTGGCTAATAGCCATTGATGGCCATTTTATACTGCCTTTTATACTGCTTTGCTGTAAGATCAGCCACTCCTGGTCAGTTAACACACTGTGTGCAGCATGTAACTCGCTTTCAGCCGCACAGTGTTGGGTGGTGCTAGTCAGCCACTTGTGAATTATACTGCAGGAGAACACCTGCAAATTCGCTAGTCCCAGACTGTCCCCCTGGCACTCTCCAGCACATCACTAAACAATACAAGGTCATATAAAGTCTGCTCACTTCATCAATGGAAAATGACCTTCAACAGGTTTGTTATCCCAAGAGGAGTTTCTCACACACTTTAATCCAAACACGCTACTTATATAAAACAATAAAACAACTTCATTAACTACAGAAAGAAAAGATTTTAGGTGACTACAAGTAATGAGGAATAAAAGTCAGGATTGGTTACAAAAGAAATAAAAGATAAAATGCAAACTAACATCTAACTTAAGCTAAAACAGATTCACAGTGAATGTGTTCCTCCCGCTATATGCTGTGACAAACTGGGTTTCCTTTCAGCCAGGACCCTGCCTCCCCAATTTCAGTTCTTCAGGAGTTGTTGTGATGAGCAGAGAGAAAAGGGGAGAGATACTCTCAAGCATTTTTCCCACCTCTTCTTCTTCTTCAGTCCTTTGTGCTAGAAACAGCCTCATTTTTCAGCTGAGTCATGGTGATGGGCTGTCTGCTGTGGATTTGAGCTTCAAGCCGTCCCTGAGATGGAATGTAAATTTCTTGTTCACACCTTCCCCCTGCTGGAGAATGGCCGTTTAACCAGGTGATAGCTTTGCTGTCTCTGAGGAACTGGTCTCTGGCTGTTCTGCAGAATTCTAGCATTTTTTCAGAAACATCTACAGTAAAATCTCATGTGTTTACATACACAGTGTTGCTACACATATTTTAACAGGACAATAAAGTTCAGCATATATTCAATTTCCAAATTATGCCTAACAAGACATACTTTGTACAAAATATATCATAATTTTGCAAAAGAGTGAATATACAGTTACAGACTGTCACAGTATCTGTCTGTGTGTGTTCCCAGCATATATGTGAATAGTTCAACCTCTCATAAGCAGGGTGTTCTGCACCTTTCAGAACCTGGAGAGGAGGCCCTGTGATTTCACTGGTTTACTAAGCACTGAGTTAAATTAATAATTATTTTTTATTACAAAGTCTTAGGAATTCACCTGATGTCATTTGTTTTCTTTCATCTGAGCAGGGTTTCCAGTTTCCAAACCTGATCTTATCTCCCAGCTGGAACAAGGGAAAGAGCCATGGGTCCCAGACCTCGAGGGTTCAGGGGAAAGAGAGCTCCTGAGACGTCCTTGCGCAGGTGAGGAAATATTAAACTAACTCAATCTGTAAGTGCCTGATGGAAAAATCTGGGATACCCTACAAAGACCTCGGGAGCTCTCTGAGTTCAGGAGGATTGTCCCCAGCAGATGGTGTATCCTCAGGGCATATATAGCTTATGGCTTCCTACAGATCCTAACTGACACATATCAGTGGGAAGCTACTGACCATTTGGATTTGATATGAAGGCAGAATTGATCCCCTCCTCTCTCCCTTTTTGGGGAAGAGTTAGGGGAATTCAGTTCCTGGTTTTTGACATCTCTCCAGCACTTATTTTGGTTTGCTTTTTCCTTTTCTATCCCTGTTTGAGGTTTCTCTCTCTGTCCCAGCAGGTGATGCAATGGTGAGTGAGAATGAGGAGCAGAAGTCTCAGCAGGAAGATGCTGCGCAAGTTGCACCTCACGGAATATTATCAAAAATAACCAGAGGGAACATGTCCAGGAATCATGAGCAGGGAAAAATCTGTGAGATTCAGCAAAGACCAGAGAGAGAGCAGGGAAACCAGCCAGGGGAGAAATTTAATAAAATTATTTACTGTCAGGGAACTCACAAAGACCTCAAAGAAACCACAGCCCAGCAGAGAATCCTGACAGGAAGGAGGAAGAAAAAAGACACTGAGTGTGGGGAAAACTTCAGTGATGGCTCAGCCCTTATTAAACATCAGAGAATTCACACTGGTGCGAAACCCGATGAATGGTGTGAGCGTGGGAAAAGCTTCACTGAGAGCTCAGAACTTACTGCACATCAGAGAATCCACACAGGGGAGCGGCCCTATGAATGCTCCGAGTGTGCAAAAACCTTCATTCACAGCTCACACCTCAAGACTCATCAGAGAATCCACACAGGGGAGAGGCCTTATGAATGCTGTGAGTGTGGGAAAAGCTTCAGTCGGAGCTCAAATCTCATTAGACATCAGATAATTCACACGGGAGAGAGACCCTATGAATGCTCTGAGTGTGCGAAAACCTTCACTCACCGCTCAGACCTCAAGACACATCAGAGAATCCACACAGGGGAGAGGCCTTATGAATGTTGTGAGTGTGGGAAAACCTTCAGTCGGAGCTCAAATCTCATTAGACATCAGACAATTCACACGGGAGAGAGACCCTATGAATGCTCTGAGTGTGCGAAAACCTTCAACTGCAGCTTCCACCTCACTCGACATCAGAGAATCCACATGGGGGAGAGACCCTACAAATGCTGCGAGTGCGGGAAAGCCTTCACTCACTCCTCATACCTTGCTAGACATCAGAGAATACACACAGGAGAGCGACCCTATAAATGCGGTGAGTGTGGGAAAGCCTTCAGTCGCCGCTCACACCTCCATACACATCAGAGAATGCACACCGGAGAGAGACCCTATAAATGCCGTGAGTGTGGGAAAACCTTCATTCGCAGCTCACAGCTCACGAGACATCAGAGACTCCACACAGGAGAGAGTCCCTATGAGTGCAGTGAGTGTGGGAGAAGCTTCTCTCAGAGCCCAAATGTTGCTCAACATCAGAGAATCCGCACACGTGAGAAACCCTATAAATGCAGCGAGTGTGGGAAAAGCTTCAATGAGAGCTCAACCTTATCAGACATCAAAGAGCCCACAAGGGGGAGTGGCCCTATGAATGTCGTGAGTGCGGGAAAAGCTTCACTCGGAGCTCAGCCCTTAACTATCATCAGAGAATCTGCAAGGGAGCTAAACACCATAAAAACCTCTAGGGCTGTCCCAACACTTGTTCTTTAATGCTTTTGCTAATTCCCACATAGTAACCTTTAAAGCTGTTTGAACCGTTTGCATCAGTGTTATCCCTCAGCTTGTCCAGACGAGTTGCCCATTTTTTGTCTTTTGCAGCTCTCTCTTTTTTGAGGTGGACCTGGTTGTCCTTACTATCCACTCCATTGTCCCAGGAGTAATGGGAGTTTGTCTCTCCTTCCACAAAACAAGGAGCATCACATTTATACTGTTCCTCTTATTGCACTGTTGTTTTTAGAGTGACCAATGATAGATTGTATCATTCTCAGTTGTTCTCACATTGCTCTGGAATGCGCCCAACAGCATTTGAGGACGTTTTCTTCAGTTATAATGTATTTATATATAATGAAGAGAAGCAGGGGTAGGAAAAAATTGTCACTTCAGCCTCTGTGACGCTGGAAGGAGATGGGGTGACTCAGTGGTTCCTTCCTTCCCCAGCACTCCAGAACGGTTTCCTCCTTTCTGAGGCATGTAGAGTTTATCTTCTTCGCATTCTATCCCTCCACCTCTCAAAGTGTCGTGTGGTGCAGTGTTCTCAGCTGTCTGTGCTTGGAGACGATGCTTTGATTTCTTTAATCCTAAATCAGAGGCACTATGACTAGAGACGAAAGTGTCAAAGACCTGCAAGAGGAATTCAAATGGAACCCAAACACAGTGTGATGATTTGGAGTTTGAATTCCAGTTTCCATCTATTGGCAAAGCCACTTGGGGTGTTTTTTTCTCCCTTATGAGGATGTTATATTGCTAAAACTTTTGTAAGTAATGTAATTCAATAATGAGACGGTGCTGAGTCCAGCAGGTTTGAATGGATCAGAGGAGAATGTGATGGGAGAATCTATTGTCCTAATTCTGAATCCTGAGATGTAACCTGCTCTGGAATTTCACTTGACTCTTTCATTTTCATGTAGTCTACCTCTTTGTGAGGTGGGTGTGACAGTATGCCCCCATATTCTTCATAGAAATATTGTTATAATTATAGCATATCTAAGATGTATTTTATGCAAGATGGGTCATGTGAGGTCCATTGGAAAGGTTATGATGTACTGAATGTGATTATCCTATGTATGCATTATCCTTTTTGTATCTAAAGTTAGGAATATCGGCTATACATCTGTACTACAAAAGTATTTGCACCTGGGGAACGCCCACCAGACAGAATACAATCAGTCTGGATTGGCCATTAGGAAGAACAATTTATCTTTGAAGATGCTAATCTCCCACCTTTCTGAGAAGCGTATCTGGCATGCCACAAACAACCTCTGACTCATGGCTGTTTTGACACTGCAGGGTCATGTGATCACATCACCTTGTACTGGACTCCATGATAGAATACCAGTATTTTTTCCACTGCGGGGGGAACCACACTCAAAAATAAAGGGTTCTCGCCATATATAAAATCTATTTAAGTCTGGGGAGTGGCTTAATCAATGTTCATTCTTCACTAAATTCCTGCCCAGGATGACTGCCGGAAACATCTAAGAAACAAAGACAAAGGGCGGGGGCGGGGGGCGGTGCAGAAGGACTGAGCCCAGGCTGGGAAGGTATCTGGCCTGTGAAAGAAATACCTGGAGTTTTAAGCTGCAAGCAAGAGCAGCTTGCCTTCAAGAAGCTCTGCAATCTGTCTAAAACAACATTTAGGGTGAGAAATTACTACTTGTAACCCATTTCTTCAGTATTAAGCTTAGCTTGTGTGTTTGTTTCATTTGCTGGGTAATCTGCTTTGATCTGTTGGCTATCCCTTATAATCACTCAAAATCTATCTTTTGTAGTTAATAAACTTGTTTTTGTTTTCTCTAAAACCAGTTATTCATAGCTGGGAGGTGTAAAAAGCTGTGCACATCTCCCTCCACATGGACAGAGGGAGTGAATTTCATGAGCTTACGCTGTACAGTGCAAGACAATACAATTTTGGGTTTGCACTCCAGGGGTGTGCACGTGAGTATCTGGGCAGTTCCTTAGCTCAAGTCTTCCCATGCAGTGCTGATTTCAGTGTCTTTCTGCAGCTAGGTGTGCCCCTGCCTGTGTGTGTGCTGGAGGGCCTGGCTCAGCAGGACAGTGTAAGGGAGCCCAGGCTGGTGGAAAACGTGTACATCAGTTAGGCTGTCCCCATTACGTATGTTAGATTTGATATTAGGAAAAACTTTTTCACTAAGAGGGTGGTGAAACACTGGAATGCTTTACCTAGGGAGGTGGTAGAATCTCCTTCCTTAGAGGTTTTTAAGGTCAGGCTTGACAAAGCCCTGGCTGGGATGATTTAACTGGGAATTGGTCCTGCTTCAAGCAGGGGGTTGGACTAGATGACCTTCTGGGGTCCCTTCCAACCCTGATATTCTATGATTCTATGATTCTAACTCGGCATATACCGTTTCTCCTTCTTTCCGAAGCCTTGGCATTGCCTTGGGTACATTTACACTTCTCTGAAGTAGAACCCTTTACCAAACCCCTCAAAATCTCAGCAGTGCTAGTGCAGAACAGCTTCCTGAAACGTGGCCAGTTTTTCTTTAACTTGGTGGCCCGGGTCTAGGCTAGGAACTAGATCCAGGCCTGCACCAGAATCTCTGTAAGTTACCGGAGTTGGAGTTTCTATTAAAAAATAGCTATTTTTCTGCAGCAATTTAATTGTATACACGTTTGTAGCACCTACAAAGGGTAAATTCAAGAACAACAAAAAAACCCACGTCTCTTTCCTCCACATCTGCATCGTAAAGGGCAGCATCTCCCATAAAATAGTATTAGCTACGAGAGATCTTCTGTAGGGCCTGGGTTACAGATGCTCTGGGAACCAAATATAAGGGCATTTTGCCTAGTTCCAAGTCAATTACTGCGGAATTATCTTCTCAGCTCATCTGAGACAATATTGACTTAAACCAGCAGTTCTCAAACCATTTTAAGGGGATCGCCAGGGTCGGCGTTAGACCCTGGACTAAAGGAAAAGCCCCCCTGCCTGGGGTTGAAGCCAAAGCTTGAGGGCTTCAGTCCCCCCGCCGGTCAGCAGGACTCGGGCTGCAGCTTCATCTCCCCTGCAAAGCTCAGGCTACTGCCCTGCCACCTGGGGCTGACGCACTTTGGTTTCCGCAGAGGGGGTAGGGGTCATGTAGAAATTTTTGTTGTCAGAAGGGGGTCACGGTGCAATGAAGTTTGAGAACCATGGACTTAAACAATTGAACTCCACTGTGATCATCTGCACTTGCTTCAGTTCGTTGCACAGTTTGGGGTCTGCTGCTGTTCACCATTTCCGAGTGGAGATTTTAAATCATGGCTGTTTCTTTGTTAGCATGTCCAGTAAATGGGAGAGTTCTCTCCTGTTGACAGAACTGCACTTGAACTTTCTCCGTGTCATCATGGAGAGGTGGGGAAAAAGCAAAGCGAATGTGAGAGGTAATGACTTTAACAAATGGTCATTTGTCTCAAAGTCTCCAATAAATCTGAGCTCCAGCCTGTCAAACTAAACAAATCTCCAGCTGTGTGACCAAACAGCCTTCGGGAAAGATAGAAACCCACGTCACAGAGAGGTAGACAACATGAAAATGAAAGTATCAAGTGAAATTCCAGAGCAGGTTACATCTGATGACTCAGAACTAGGACAGGAGATTCTCCCATCACATTCTCCTCTGATCCATTCACTCAGCACTGATTTTTGGAGAGGTGGGACTCCCTGGAGCAGGAAGTGGGAGAGGGGGTTCTGGTTCCACCTGTATATCAAGTCCAGTTCATGTTTCCTTTCTTTTTCCTTCTCCTCCATTTCTTTACCTTGCAGTTCCAGGGCCCTTTGGTACGCAGCTTCTTGTCTGGCATTCTCTGCTTCAATCTGCAGTCACTGCAACTCCATATGTCTCCTGTGTTCTTTTCCCCTCTCTTCTGCCGGTAGTCTGTACCGCTCCAGCTTCTTACTAGTTTCACTTCCATGCAGTTTCCTGTTTCTTTCTCCCTACTTCCCTTGCCCGAAATAAGCAAACAGAGAATAACTGGTAACTTCTTTGACTGATCTTCAGCCTCTACATTTAAAACTCACATAAAATCACCACCAGTGTCTCAGAGCAACAAGCCGTGCATATGATCCTGCTCCACTGTGCCACTGTGATGGGTTCCCCCTGGGTTCCACCTGGAACTGGGGTATCACTGAGACCCCCTGACCCACTAGCCTGGATTTCCACTCACTCTGTACCGCTATGACAAGCTGCCAAGCCCTCCAGGCTTCACCCTGCACTTCCACCAGTGCACATACAGGGAGGGACGCACCCAGCTGCAGGTACATACACACAGGTTCTTTAACTGGTCCCTGCATGGGAAGGCACAGTTAAGGCACCTCTCATTTTCTAAGACACGCACCCCCACCTGGAGGGAAACCCAAAATGATACCACCTTGTGCTCCACAGAGCACTGTACAGCATAAGCTCATGAAATTCACCCCCTCCCTCACTGTGGAGAGGGAATATAGGACAGCTTTCTGCCCCAAGTTATGACTTCCATGCACTGATTTTAGACAAAACAAAAACAAGTTTATTAACTACAGAAGATAGATTTTAAGTGGTTATAAGGGATAGCAAACAGATCAAAGGAGATTACCTAGCAAATACACAAAACACAATCTAAACTTAATATACTAAAAAGATTGGCTATGAGTAGCAAAGTCTCACCCTAAATGATGATTTAAGATGGTTGCAGAGATTCTTAAGGGGCCAGCTGCCCTTCCTTGCAGCTTAAAACCCCCATATATTCCTTTCACAGGCTAGAAACCCCTCTAGTCTGGGTCCAGCACTTCTCCCCCAGTTCAGTCTTTGTTCCTTAGGTGTTTCCGAGAGTCTCTTTGGATAGGGAGTCAGTGAAGAATCCTGATGATGTCACTCCACTGCCTTAAATATCTTGCATATGGTGGGAACCATTTGTCTCCAAGCTTGGTTCCCATGCCTTTCAGTGGAAAAACATTGGTATTCCAAGATGGAGTCCAGTATCCGGTGATCTGGTCACATGACCCCCATAGTGTAATGTGACCAGTGTCATAATCCCATAGTGTCATTCCAGAGGACATGCTTCCATGCTGATGATGCTCGTTAAAAAAACAACACACTAATTAAATTTGTGACTCTTTTTTTTAACAACCGTCATCAGCATGGAAGCATGTCCTCTGGAGTGGTGGTTGAAGCGTGAAGGGGCACACAAATGTTTAGCGTATCTGGTATGTAAATACCTTACAATGCCAGCTACAAAAGTGCCATGTGAACACCTGTTCTCACATTCAGTTGACGGGCATAAGAAGCAAGCAGCATAATCACCTTTAAATGTAAACAAGCTTGCTTGTCTTAGCGACTGGCTGAACAAGAGGTAGGACTGAGTGGACTTCTAGACTGTAAAGTTTTACATTGTTTTGGTTTTGAGTGCAGATATGGAACAAAAAAAATCTACATTTGTAAGCTGCAATTTCAAGCTAGAGATTGCACTATGTTACTTGTATTAGATGAACTGAAAAATACTATGTTTTATCATTTTTACAGTGCAGAAATCTGTAAGAAAAATACTATAAACTGAGCACTGTACACTTCGTATTGTGTTGTAGCTGAAATCAATATATTTGAAAATATAGAAAGACATCTACAAATATTTAATAAATGTCAATTGGGATTTTATTGTTTAACAGTGTGATTAAAACTGAATAATCACGTGAGTTCACTGTGATTAATGGACAGCCCTAGTACTGAGTTATGAGCTTTGATTGAAAGTTTTCCCGAATTCACAACACTCATAGGATCTCTCTCCCATGTGGATTCTCCAATATCTAGTAAGGCGTAAGCTGAGAGTGAAGGTTTTCCCACACTCAGAGCATTCATAGGATTTCTCACCTGTGATTATTCTGATGTTGAGCAATGTTTGAGCTGTCAGTAAAGCTTTTCACACTCATAGCATTCATGGGGGTCTCTCCCATGTGGATTCTCTCACATGTTGTAAGATCTGAGCTGTGAGTGAAGGTTTTTCCTCACTCTCAGCATTCATGGGGTCTCTCCCCTGTGTGGATTCTCTCATGTCTGGTGAGCTGTGAACCGCAATTGAAGGCTTTCCCGCACTCACCGCATTTATAGGGCCGCTCCCCGGTGTGGATTCTCTGATGCTTAATAAGGTTTGAGGTGGAAATGAAGCTTTTCCCACACTCACAGCATTCGTAGGGTCTCTCACCCGTGTGAATTCTCTCATGTCTAGTAACATCTGAGCTCCTACTGAAGCTTTTCCCACACTGAGAGCATTGAAAGGGCCGCTCCCCTGTGTGGATTCTCTCATGTGTAGTAAGATCTGAGCTGTGCGTGAAGGTTTTCCTGCACTCACAGCATTCATAAGGTCTCTCCCCCCTGTGCATTCTCTCATGTCTAGTGAGCTTTGAACTGCAACTGAAGGCTTTCCCACACTCACCGCATTTATAGGGACTTTCCCCCGTGTGGATTCTCTGATGTTGAATAAGTTTTGAGCTTGCAATGAAGCTTTTTCCACACTCATAGCATTCATAAGGTCTCTCTCCCGTATGGATTCTCTCATGTCTAGTAAGGTCTGAGCTCCTAGTGAAGGTTTTCCCACACTGAGAGCACTGAAAGGGCCTCTCCCCTGTGTGGATTCTCTCATGAGTAGTAAGATCTGACCTGAGAGCGAAGGTTTTCCCACACTCACTGCATTCATAGGGTCTCTCTCCTGTGTGGATTCTCTCATGTCTAGTGAGCTCTGAGCTGCAATTGAAGGCTTTCCCGCACTGACCGCATTCATAGGGCCTCTCCCCTGTGTGGATTCTCTGATGCTGAATAAGGTTTGAGCTGGAAGTGAAGGTTTTCCCACACTCACAGCATTTATAGGGTCTCTCTCCCGTGTGCATTCTCTCATGTCTAATAAGGGATGAGCTCCTAGTGAAGCTTTTCCCACACTGAGAGCACTGAAAGGGCCTCTCCCCCCTGTGCATTCGCTCATGTGTAGTAAGATATGAGCTGAGAGTGAAGGTTTTCCCACACTCACGGCATTCATAGGGTCTCTCTCCTGTGTGGATTATCTCATGTCGAGTGAGGTGTGAGATGCGATTGAAGGTTTTCCCACACTCACAGCATTCATAGAGTTTCTCTCCCGTGTGGATTCTCTGATGTGCAATGAGGGCTGAACATTCACTGAAGTTTTCCCCACACTCAGTGCATCTATATTTTCTCTTTCCTCTGAGGATTTTTTGTTGGGCTGTGGTTTCTTTGAGGTCCTTTTGAGTTCCCCAACAGTAAATTATTTTTCCCATTTTCTCCTCTGGCTGGTTTCCCTGCTCTCTCTCTGGACTGCGCTGAATCTCACAGACTTTTCCCTGCTCATGAATCGTGGGCTCTTTCTCTTTGGATCTTTGCAATAATGCTCCATGCGGTTCCACTTGCTCAGGATCTTCCTGCTGAGAATTCTGCTCCTCATTCTCACTCACCATCCCAGCACCTGCTGCAACAGAGAGAGAAACCTCAAACTGGGATGGAAAAGGGACGACCATACCAAAATAAGTGCTGGAGAGATGTCAAAAAACAGGAACTGAATTCCCCTAAACTCTTCCCCCAAATTCTGTCTTCACATCCCATCCAAATTCTCAGACAGAAGGAAGGAAGCTACTGCCAAGTGTCAGTTAGGGTCTGTAGGAAGCCCTGAGCTATATCTGCTGTGACGATATGACACCTGCTGGGGACAATCCTGAACTGAGAGCTCTCAAGCTCTTTGTAGGGTATCCTCAGATTTTTTGCTCAGGCACTTACAGATTCTGAGTTGGTTAAATGTTCCTCACCTGTGCAGGGACCTCTCAGGATCTCTTTTTCCTCTGAATCCTGGAGGTCTGGGACCCATGGCTCTTTCCCTTGTTCCAGCTGGGAGATCACATCAGGTTTGGAAACTGGAAACCCTGTTCAGGTGAAAGAAAACAAGGAGATCAGGTGAATTTATATGACTTTGTCATGAAAAATAAATATTAATTTAAAACCCAGTCCTTAGTAAACCAGTGAAATCCCAGGGCCAACTCCTCAAAGATGCAGAACACTCTGCTCAAGAGGGACTGAAATACACACATATCTGCTAGGAACACACACAGACACACACTGTGACAGTCTGTGACCCTGTATTCACTCTTTTGCAAAATTATGATATATTTTGTACAAAGTATGCCTTGTCAGGTATCATTTGGAAACCGGTAATACGCTGAACACTTTTGTCTTGTTAAACTGTGTGTTAAAATAGAAACACTGCATATATAAAGTGTGACAGAGCTCCTTCTCCTCCTCAGTGGGTTCCGCGCTTCCTCTTAGTGGCAGGCTGGGGTATTCCTCTCCCCCTCAGGATTTCCCCACTGTGACATTATTGACATGAACTGTGACCGTATAGATCATTGTTGCAACCAAGGTCCTATAGTTGCACCAAATCTTGTACAAAGGAGGTCAAGTGAGGTGTCTATGAAAAGGTTGTAATTTCCTGGTTATGATTATGCTATCTGTATGTGTGTATCATTTTTGTATTTGAAGTTATAAATATTGGCTATGTACTTGTATCTCACTGTTTGATTCTAAGTATCATTAATAAAGCATTTGGTCAGCTTCTTGAGAAAGAATTCTTCAGATTAAGTGCCCAATCAAGAAACACTTAACTGACAGTGGACCGTGGGAGACTCCAATCCACATCTGAGGAGCCCTCCTGGGAATGTTCAAAGTAGATTGTGAGCAATGGCTGCTGCCTGCAAACTGAGTCATGCTTGGACATGTGACTTGCCATGTGACCCCAAACTCCATCTTGCTGCTGTGATTTTCCACAGTAAGAACAAAAAGATCCTTCCACATGGCAGAGGGTATAAAAGGCCCTGGAACCCCCTCCATTTTGTCTTCAATCCTGCTTCTGACCTCCGGCGGAACTGTGTTTGAAACTGAAGCTCTGAACAAAGGACTGAACGACCCATCCAAGCTGGGATGTTTGTACTCCAGAGACTTGATTGGTTTAAATCAGCAGTAATCCCATTAAGCCTGAAACAAGCCTTGACTAAGAATTTTACAATTGTTGTATGTATTTGATTCCATTTAACCAATTCTAGCTATCTCTTTTTCCTTTTATGAATAAACCTTTAGATTCTAAAGGATTGGCAACAGCGTGATTTGTGGGCAAGATCTGACTGGTATATTGACCTGGGTCTGGGGCTTGGTCCTTTGGGATCTGGAGGACCTTTTTTCTTTTACCGGGGTATTGGTTTTTCATAACCATTCATCCCCATAACAAGTGGCACTGGTGGGGATACTGGGAAACTGGAGTGTCGAAGGGAATTGCTTGTGTGACTTGTGGTTAGCCAGTGGGGTGAGACCAAAGTCCTCTCTGTTCGGCTGGTTTGGTGTGCTTTAGTAGTGAAGGACCCCCAGCCTTGGGCTGTGACTGCCCTGCTCTAAGCGATTTGTCCTGAATTGATACTCTCAGTAGTGTCCTGCCAAAGGCCGCATTGTTACACCCACGCCCCTGGGTTTATTGTCCACACCTTGCCTGAACAGGTGAAGCCCAGCCTTCTTGACAGGGAAAGGGGGAGGGGAGCCTCAATCTTTGGTAGCCCCTCCAGGCATGGTGACGACAGGCCAGATACCCAGTTCAGTCTCTCCCCTCTGGTGAGTTCTCTTCCCCAAAAACCTCTGGTGCCTGGAAGGGCTGTTTGCCCTGTTGGGCAGGGTTTCCCCTGCCTTTCGCCTCTGTATGTGGGGGGGGAGGGGGTTTCCCTCCTGGCGCCTCTGCACCGCCCAGCTCTCCAGTAGCGCACCTGCCTCCCACAGCTCCTATCACGCGCTCATATCTGGCTGGAGGGGAGGCTCTTAATGGGTTCTAGCAGGCCCCTTGATTGGCCCCATGTGTCTTAATTAACCTGGAGTAACCCCTGTTCAGTTACCAGGGGGAAAGGAACCTGCTTATCCTGGGGCTAATATACTTGCCTTCCACCACTCTCCTGTAGCCATCTGGCTTGACCCCGTTACAAAAGATAAAAGATTTTACTTATATTTACATTTTATCACAGGGAAGACTTGAACCTCACATCGACAACACATGGAGCCTGTCACCATGACTCAGTTGAAAACTGAAGATGTTTCTAGCACCAATGACTGAATTATAAAAAGAGGAGGGGAAAACCCTTGATACGCTTTCTCTCCCACCCCTTTTCTCTCTGCTCATGACATCAACAACTCCTGAAGAATTGAACTTCGGGAGGCGGGGCCCCTGGCTGAAAGGAAACCCAGCCTGTCACAGCATATGGTGAGCAAGAGACATTTGCTGTGCATCTATTTTAGCTTGTTAAGTTAGACGTTAGTTTGCGTTTCATCTTTTATTTCTTTTGTAAGCAATTCTGACTTTTATGCCTCCTTACTGTAGTCACTTAAAATCTTTTCCTTCTGTAGTTAATAGGTAAAACAACTTTATTGTTTGGATTAAAGTGTATGAGAAATGCCACTTGGGATAACAAGCCTGGTGCATGTTATTTTCCATTGATGAAGTGACAGATTTTCTATGACTTTGTTCCGTTTAGTAATGTGCTGGAGAGTGCAAGACACACATTTGTGGGGGGAAATCTGGGACTAGAGAATGTGCCGGTATTCCCCTGTGGTGTAATTCACGAGTGGCTGAGTAGTAGCATTCTGTACTGTGTAGCTGGGAGTGAGTTACATGCTGGACAATGTGTGTTAACTGGCCAGGAGTGGCTGTTCTCACAGCAAAGCAGTGTGAAAGGTATACCAGGTTGGAAAACTGATGGGACACAGCTATTTGACAGTCCAGAGTGTACCCTGGGTAATGTCGCAGACACTCATTATCAAAGAGGCTCCTAAAACACACAGAAGGTAAATGAATGTCTCAGAAAGTGAAGACTCCAGACAGTGAGGAAGTCTCCCAGGAACTGCTTCTTGCTGACAGACAGGTCCAGAGACAATAAGAGAGTCCTGGGGAGTCTGGGAACAGTCAGCATAGGCTGATGGGGTTCTGTGCAGTAAGGAACAGGAAGGGCAGGGAGATCACTGAATGCAGGATCTCAGCAGTACTAGATGTCAGGAAAGCGCATACTGCGGCATTAGGGAATCTAGTGAGTCAGGTGTAACGGGAGGGAATATAAAAATCTCTGGGTGTGGAGAATGCTGGGAAATTAGCCGCTATAATTCAGGAGGAACATATTCTATTTCCTCTGGAAAAGCAGAATGTGAGAAATAAGAATCAGGCCAGGTGACTTCAGGAATGATGGAGCCCAAGATCCAAGGAGCCTGCAAGGAAGAGAGATTGTGGCTATTGCAGATGGGGTGGGGGGAGCAAGTCTCTCAAGATGTTTCACTACCAACCTAGGCCATTTTCACACTCTGGGGTGCAATCCGGAGCAGTGAGGAGTTGTGTCATCTGTAATCCTGGGTGACTTTCAGTGTTCTGCTGCTGGAGCTCCCTTGTCTGGATGTTCCCAGCCAGCATTCAAGGACGCACTGAGTGTCTGTGAGATAAATAACCCTGGACCAGCAGCTCTGACTCCAGCAGCCTGCTTCTTACACCCCAGGCACATTCTGGCTTCCAGCAGGCTTGGATACACCTGGCAAGAGATAGCAACATCTGAATTTTCCCAAAATCATGTGCTCTGCAATGGCTGTTTTTCCTGGATCATTCAGAGGAATAAGAAGGATTGCTTGCTCCTCAAAAGAGACAAATGGCCCAGCTCATCACTTCAACTGGAGTTAGCTATCACTTGAATTCAAAGACAGCACCAGATTAATTTAGATTAAGACTACAACAAGTTTAATAACAAAAGCGTTAAGGTGAGTTCAGGTGTAAAGGAGAAAGTCAGAAATGGTTACAAGCAAGTGAAAGTGAAAAATGCTTTCTGGAGACTAGGATGACTTAACAAAACTACAATCTTGGTTCAAGGTAAAATTCTAACCATACTACTTTCCAGCAAGAGGGCAGATCACCCCCTTACTCAATATCTCCCCCAAAGTCCAAAGGGCTTGGCTCCTTTGTCTTCTTAAATGAAAGATAACTTGGGATTCCCTGCCTCTCTTTCGTATAGTTCAGTGAACCTTTGAAAGGGAGTTTTCTGAAGGTTCCCCTCCAAAGTAAAGGGCATTCAAGCTGTGAGGAAGGAGACCTGGAGTCTAGTGATGAACGAAGTTCAATCCTGGTTTCTTCCCCGGCTGGTGTTTGCTAAAATGGAATTTGGTCTGTTCCTGCGATAACCTCCCTTGCCGTGATGCTGAGTGGTTACATCTGCCCCTTGTTAGTTTGATGGTTTCTTTTATGTAAATTGCATTCCCATTGTCTTTTAATGTCCCTTGAAAATGCCTTCAAGGTGGCAGAACCACCTGCCTTTGCCTAGGGTGAGGTAAGTTCAACCCTGGCTGGCAGACACACTTTAAGAACATCATTTGCAGCGTCTGTAATATTGAATTTGTCCTCCATACATACACCATGCAATAAAATTAATGAATACGATGTCATTAGGTTTCTATTGGTATTAGGGCTGTCGATTAATTGCAGTTAACTCACACGATAAACTCAAAAATATTAATCGTGATTAAAAAAATTAATCACGATTAATCGGTTTTAATCACACTGTTAATAGAATACCAATTAAAATTTAATATTTTTGAATGTTTTTCTACATTTTCAAATATATTGATTTCTATTACAACACAGATTAAAGTGTACACTACTCAGTTTATATTTTTATGACAAATATTTGCACTGTAAACATGATAATAGTATTTTTCAATTCACCTCATATAAGAACTGTCATGCAAGCTCGTTCTTGTAAAAGTGCAATTTACAAATGTCTATTTTTTTGTGTTTTAAAATCGACATTTGTAACTGCCCTCAAAACCAAAGCTTTAGAGCCTACAACTCCACTCAGTCCTACTTGTTCAGCCAATCTCTAAGACAAACAAGTTTGCTTACATTTACAGGAGATAATGCTGCTCACTTCTTATTTACGTCACCAGAAAGTGAGAAAAGGCGTTCACATGGGACTTTTGTAGCCAGCATTGCAAGGTATTTACGTGCCAGATATGCTAAACATTGGTATGGCCCTTCATGCTTTGGCCACCATTCCAGAGGACATGCTTCATGCAGATGACGCTCGTTAAAACAATAATGCGCTAATTAAATTTGTGACTGAACTCCTTGGGGGAGACTTGTATGTCTCTGGCTCTGTTTTACCCGCATTCTGCCATTTATTTCATGTTATAGTAGTCTCAGATGATGACTCAGCGCACGTTGTTCATTTTAAGAACACTTTTACTGCAGATTTGACAAAATGCAAAGAAGGTATCAATGTGAGATTTCTAAAGATAGCTACAGCACTCGACCCAAGGTTTAAGAATATGAAGTGCCTTCCAAAATCTGAGAGGGATGAGGTGTGGAGCATGCTTTCAGAAGTCTTCAAAGAGCAACACTCAAATGCGGAAACTACAGAACCTGAACCACCAAAAAAAAAAAAAAACCACCCTTCTGCTGGTGGCATCTGACTCAGATAATGAAAATTAACATGTTATCGGTCTGCACTGCTTTGGATTGTTATCAAGCAGAACCCATCATCAGCATGGACACATGTCCCCTGGAACGGTGGTTGAAGCATGAAGGGACATATGAATCTTTAGCACATCTGGCATGTAAATATCTTGTGATGCTGGCTACAACAGTGCCATGCAAATGTGTGTTCTCACTTTCAGGTGACACTGTAAAGAAGAAGCGGGCAGCATTATCTCCTGCAAATGTAAACAAACTTGTTTGTCTGAGTGTTTGGCTGAACAAGAAATAGGACTCAGTGGACTTGTGGGCTCTAAAGTTTTACATTGTTTTATTTTTGAATACAGTTATTTTTTGTACATAATTCTACATTTGTAAGTTCAACTTCCATAATAAAGAGATTGCACTACAGTACTTGAAAAATACTATCACTTTTGTTTTTTAAAGTGCAAATATTTGTAATGAGAAATATAAAGTGAGGACTGTATACTTCCTATTCTGTGTTGTAATAGAAATCAATAGATTTGAAAATGTAGAAAACATCCAAAAATACTTAAATAAATGGTATTCTATTATTTTTAACAGTCTGATAAATCACGATCATAGAATCATAGAATATCAGGGTTGGAAGGGACCTCAGGAGGTCATCTAGTCCAA
The DNA here is from genome assembly GCF_965152235.1 of Eretmochelys imbricata. NCBI lineage: Eukaryota > Metazoa > Chordata > Testudines > Cheloniidae > Eretmochelys > Eretmochelys imbricata. The sequence continues at coordinate 6,826,250 of NC_135599.1, read as the reverse complement.
CCCCCTGCTCAAAGCAGGACCGATCCCCGACTAAATCAGCCAGGGTTTTGTCAAGCCTGACCTTAAAAACCTCTAAGGAAGGAGATTCAACCACCTCCCTAGGTAACGCATTCCAGTGTTTCACCACCCTCTTAGTGAAAAAGTTTTTCCTAATATCCAATCTAAACCTCCCCCACTGCAACTTGAGACCATTACTCCTTGTTCTGTCATCTCCTACCACTGAGAACAGTCTAGAGCCATCCTCTTTGGAACCCCTTTCAGGTAGTTGAAAGCAGCTATCAAATCCCCCCTCATTCTTCTCTTCTGAAGACTAAACATCCCCAGTTCCCTCAGCCTCTCCTCATAAGTCATGTGTTCCAGTCCCCTCATCATTTTTGTTGCCCTCCGCTGGACTCTTTCGAATTTTTCACATCCTTCTTGTAGTGTGGGGCCCAAAACTGGACACAGTACTCCAGATGAGGCCTCACCAAAGTCAAATAGAGGGGAACGATCATGTCCCTCGATCTGCTGGCAATGCCCCTACTTATACATCCCAAAATGCCATTGGCCTTCTTGGCAACAAGGGCACACTGCTGACTCATATCCAGCTTCTCGTCCACTGTCACCCCTCGGTCCTTTTCTGCAGAACTGCTGCCGAGCCATTCGGTCCCTAGTCTGTAGCGGTGCGATTAACAGCCCTAATTGGTATCTTAGGCTAGATACACAGTGAAGATTACATTGGCATAAATTATGTTACTCTGGGGTGTGAGTAAACCACCTTCCTGGGCGATGTAAGTTACAGTGACGTGTTGGTGTGGACAGCACTATGTCAGTGGGAGAGTTCTCCTTCCAACATAGCTACTCCTGCTCCTGGGGCCTGGAGTAATTAAGTCGATGGGAGAACTCTCTCCTGTTGGCTTAGATTGTCAGTAGTGCAGCCATAGCCTGCCACGGCACCTTTTACACACACTACAACCTCAGTGTTACAAACATCAGAGTTATGAACTGACCGGTCAACCATACATGGCATTTGGAACGGACAGTACCCAATCAGGCAGCAAAGACCTCCCGCCCCCCCATAATTAAATAAATACAGAACTGTACTGTGTTAAATATAAATTACTAAAAAAGGGGGGGGACTTTTAAAAAAAGATTTGACGTGAAAAGGAAACTCTTTTTGTGCATGTTTCATTTAAATGAAGACGATTAAAAGCAGCATTTTTCTTCTGCATAATGAAGTTTCAAAGCTGTATTAAGTCGATGTTCGGTTGTAAACATTTGAAAGAAGAACGATAACGTTTTGTTCAGAGTTACAAACAACCTCCTTTCCCCAAATGTTTGTAACTCTGACGTTCTACTGCACAGGTTACGACTTTAGTGAGTTGGGGTGCTCTGAAAGGTTCATGCCCACTGAAACCAACTCCTTCTTATTTCTTCCAGTCCTCCATTGCATTGCAACTCCCTATAGGACCTACTCCATGGTACATCTCCTTCCCCCTGCCTCCAGACATCCCAGCTCACAGGATCTCTTCACCCCAAACCTCCCCCGCACCTCTCTGCTCTCCAACACCCTCCCTCCCCATGCCTGGACCCTCCCAAGGATTGGTATTTATTATTTTTATTACCGTAATGCTCATATCCCCAGCCACTGACCATCATCCCTCTGTGCTGGATGTTCTACAGACACAGAACAAAAACACAATTCCTGCCCCATGGAGCTGACAATCTAAGAATAAGACAAGAGACAGATGGGAACAGACAGGTGGGGGAAATGTCCCTGTTTGTACACTGAGCCAAATGCTAATGAAGAAATTGTGACATCTTCAAGAGAGGAAATTTACACGAAATAACAAAGAGAAGGATCCTGTTTATGAGGTAAGATAATGGCATGTGGAGATATATTTGGCTGTACAGAGGTACACCCTGCATCCTCCAGCATGGCATCAAGCTGGCAGTGTGATTTGTCTCATGAACAGAAGGTCACAGCCCAGCCCGGCTGTAAAACACTGCAAGGCCTTTGTGTGAGCATTGCTGTAGGACATACGAAAGGCTCAAGGTCTGTACGTCTAGGATCTAGACAGAGTGCTCTGATTGTACTTGATGTGTAACTATTTTTTCCCAAGACTTCTCCTTGCTATCACTGGAATCTCTAGACTTCATTAATTAAACTATGACTTGTTCTCTCTCTACACACATCTCAGACTATGTCTTGTAAGTCTCCCATGTCGCCTCTCTATGCCAACGGCAGAGCTCTGTCCTCTCGGCAGAATGAAACCCCCTACAGGCGGCGGTAGCTATGTCAGCGGGAGAGCGGCTCCCACAAGCATATCTGTGAATCTGAGTGTCCAACGGAACAGGGGCTGGACTCTCCAGGGAGACTCTCAGAGGGCTCAGCGGTTGGGGTATGTCTATCGCTTCCCTGCTGAGACTATTTTGAAGTGCTGTAAAATCCACATGCAGACTCTGATGTGGTCTGCTCTTGAAAGTTTTGCCAAGATAGCTCTGTTGTTTAGGACCACACACACACACAGCTATACTGGCAAAAGGATGAGTGTGGACCCAGTTACAGTGGCAAAACGTCCACTACAAAAGATGAAGCAAACTAAATGCCTAGAAACTACTTTACTGCAGAGTTAAGGGTGCCCAGTGCTGTCTCCTGCCTTTCACCGTACGGTCGGTGGCTAAACTTAGATCTCTGCAAACCAGAAAATGAACAGTAAATGTACACACCTTTCCTGCATTGCCACCCTAACCCTGCTCCCATCCCTTCAGCTGGTAGGAGCCACTGGGAATGGTTCTCCAAGGAACTGGGGTATTCTCCATCTGTTCAGGACTTCACATCAAGACTGGATGCCTTTCTGAAAATGATTTAGTCAAACAGAAGGTGTCCAGCTCAGTACAGCAGTAACTGAAAGTAAGTCTACAGTCTGTGTGATACAGGAGATCAGCCCAGATGACGAAATCATCCATTCTGGCCTTAAAATCTGTGAATCTATAACAGATACGAGGAAGGACTAAGAACATGCCGTTGTTTGTGTTGTGTTCTACAGACGGGAATCCCAGCATTTATCCACATCCCCTCCGGCTGCGTGCACTGGGTCAGGTGTAGCTGTAATCGGACGGTGGAGGGAGTAGTTGGAGCAGCTTGGCAGAGCTGTGACTAGTATGCAGAGAGGTGCATGTGACCCCTGAGGGACCGAGCCTGCCCCATTTCAGTGCTCAGTGTTGTAGGTTGTGTCAGTGAAAGTGCACAAGGGGGAGTTCCTGCCCTGAGGATTGCCAGCACCCTGGTGGGATACATGGTAGTGATCTGCAGGGCAAGTGAAGGTAACGACTCAGAAGAAATCCTCAAGGTGAGGGTAAGGGAGTGGGATCGTTTTGTAAGTCGGAGCTGGTTTGCATGGAGTGAAGGCCGGGGTTGGAAACTTCTGTTCACTATGCGGGACCCTAACCCCAGTTTCACCTTAAACCCAGAAGGTATTTGACCATGTGCTAAACTGCTGATGTGCTCTGTTCCCGCAGTGTCGGATAGCAGGGGAGGGGAGAGGGCTAGTGTGTGTCCCCCCGGGCATGTGGGGTGATGCTGAATCAGGGCAGTGTAATGGTTACATTACAGAGATGATGTGAACCTTAATTAGTCACTTCCCCTTCTAAGAACCGAGGGGACAGGAACCCTTACCCAGCGAGGTCACATTCTCGTAGTTCTCCTGCATGACGTCTCTGTAGAGGGCTCTCTGAGCGGGGTCCAGCAGAACCCCCTCTTCCCTGGTGAAATACACAGCCACCTCCTCAAAGGTCACCGGCCCCTGAAAGAGCAAGAGCCCCACACTCAGTGCCTGCTGCCCCAGTGACAACCCCACTATTCGTGGGGGAGAGGAGCCAATCAAATGGAAGCTCTGGATGGTTTGTTATCAACAGAGTCCCACCCCCACACCACTCAGAGCACCCAGGAAACACCAGGGTGAGGGGCAAAGAGAGAGCCCCTCCTCTCTCCCAGCAGATCCATCACACACCTACTAGCCACAGACAGATACAGGAGAGGGAGCCCCTAGCAGGGTCCAGGGCGAGCTCCCTGGTCAGAAGCCCAACACCCTCCTCCTTGTGAGGAGCTGGATATGAGGGGAGAGACATGTCTCCTATGCCACACCTGGGGGTGCCCCCTTCATATCTCATAGTAGCTGGTGGTTAGTCAGGTCGGGCTTCAGCACTGGGAGTCTGGGTCTTCTTCCTAACCCCAGCTAGGTGTGTTGTTTCCTGTTCCACAAATTAGGGCGTTTCCACCTCCAAACCCCTCGCGTCTGTGCAGTGAGACCCAGCGCAATGCTGGCCAGAAGAACTCCAGAGCTCACGTCTGGAGCCGGGACAGGATACACGGGGCTGGTCTCAGAGCACGGACAGGACCAGCTGGTTGAGCATCAGTGTCCCCCCCATAGGGAAAGGCACCGGAGCAGTCACGTCCACCTCCGCAGCCGCTCAGAGAAGGGTGGGGAAGGGGAGACACGAAACTGTCCCCTGAGGATCGTCCAAGGGAAGGGGAAACGAGACGACCCCAGGGGCGGCAGCAGTCTGAGAGGTGGTCGGGAGAGAGTCGGAGAATACGACAGGGGCAGGAGCAGGACTGGGAGTGGGAACGGGATCAGGAGCAGAGGCAGAAGTGGGGTCAGTGTCCCTAGGGTACAGCACCTTTCGACTGGGTTCAGGGGCTGAGGGTACAGGGAGAGAAAGGGGGCCCTCAGTGACGCGCAGCACCCGCAACCACGGTGTGGGGCAGGATGGCATCTGCAATTGGGCCCCCAGCTGGGAGGAAAGGCAGCAGTCGGCCTCAAGAGGGGGTGCACCCAAGGGCTCGGGGCCCGCGCTCTCGGCACTGCCCATCGCCACAAGGGAACTGGCGGGCGCGGGCTAGGTGCTGTCAGTGGCTGGGCAGATGGACGAGCCCAGGAACACCCCAGGGTCGAGAGTGGAGGCAGTGGCCTGCAGTAGGGGAGGGAAAGGAGGCGGCAGCGGGACAAATCCGCTGCCCAGACCGAGGCCCTCCGGCAAGGGGTCGTCCTCCCGCTGGGTGACCGGGGTCAGACCCAGGGCCTCGATTTCCTGACAATTGGAGTGAAAATCTCCCCCGCCACCCCAGAGTTCTCCCCGCCAGCAACGGAGGCAACAATTGCCTCAGCGCCGAGGGGGGCACAGATGACGAGGGGGCAGGAGGGGCTCCATCCGAGGCCCCCTCAGGGAGCGACTCCAGGTGGAGGGCGGTGCCGTTCCCCACAGCATCCTCAGCTGGCTCCACCTGTGGGCCCTCTCGGGGGGTGCGACGGACGGCTCGGCAGTCGCAGCCCCCCTCGGTCTTGCGGGGGGCCTCCTCCCCCTCCACGTCAAGGGCGGTGGTGAGCCCATGCCTTCCATTTGACGCATTCCCCTCTCTCAGCACCCAGCCCCACAAGGTGGAGGCAGAGGGCTGACTAACAGGGGCCAAGCCGGGGGGACAATGAGGGGAAGAGATACCTCCCGCTGTGGTGGGCCCTCTCCCATGCCCGGCAGCAGCCCTGCTGTCCTCTCCTCCAGGGGCCCCACCAGACTGTGTCCGACGGAGGTGGGGCCCACCCACCCATCTGGGCACCACAGGGGGTTACCCCCAGTCTCTCCGGACATGCCCGTCACCTGGCAGGGGTAGCACCGGGCCTCCTCCGAAGAGTAAAACACCTGGCAATGGGCCCCCTGTGGGACCCCAGAAAGGACCCCTCTAGCGCCTCCAGCAGGTGGACCTGGACCTGCCAGCGGAAGGACAGGACGTGACAGAGGGCGGGGTCTTTACAGCCCAGGGGGAGGGGGCTGATGAGAGAAAGGGGTTTTCCCAGGGTGGAGAGGAAGGGCAGTAGGGCAGCATTGGGAAGGAAGGGTGGGACAGAGGTAAAAACCACCCGCACCCCGAGTCTTCCAGGAGCTCAAGGGGGACATACGTCCCCCCCAGCTGGCCCTTCTCCACAGCTGTGGTGACGGCCCCCAAGAGGTACAGGGAGGCCAGTTGAGGCAGGGCGGGGGAAGCGCGATCACCGGTGCAGCTTGGGGAAGGGGCGGGACTACAGTATCAATGGGGGGGAGCAGTGAACGGGGTGGGGGGCAATGTAATAAATAATAAAGGGGCGCAAGTGCTCCAGGAGGAACATGGCGCAGGCAGCCAGGGGGCTGAGCGAGGGGGAGCAATGGAGGGGAAGGGGAAGGGGAGCAGACTGAAGACAGGTGCGTGTGCAGAACTCAATCTGTACCTGCTGCTGCAGTCCGGCCAGGTGCTGACCAGGGTGAAGGAAGCAGCCGTGTCGAGGGGCGCAGAGCCGGCCCAGAGGATAGGTGGGGGTGGGGGTCGGCAGACGGGCTAGGGGGAGGGCTCCAGGTCCCCACCCCACAAGAGCAGTAGCTACCACCACCATAGGAGCAAACACCCTGCACAGTGTCCTGCAGCCATCCTGCAAACCCTCCTTTTCCTCTGGCTCCAAAGCAGCAGCCAGCCAGGAGAGACCCCAGGGATGGTGGTGGGGTCCTCGCTTCCCTCCGGAGGGCAGGCCGGCAGGGCTCCCCACACAGCAGCAGCAGCCAGGGAGACCTCCAGCCAGCAGGACAACTGGCCAGCCACTGCAGTGGGGCGGAGCAGAGGGGCTCCCTCTGACCCAGAAGTGGAGAAGCAGTACCAGAAGTTTAAAGAGCGGCACATCCTGGTTGCTCCAGGCCGCCGGCTTTGCTGCCAAGCCAAGAGACACCCTGCTCCTGGAGGAACCTGGGGAGCTGCCGGGACTGCCACTGGCTGCCAACCCCGGGCAGACAGGGCAGCCGCTGTTCCAGGTACACCCCAAGGGGAGGGGAGGAAGTGGTCCAGGGGTAGCCGACCCCAGTCTGGCGGTACTGCAGCCTGAACTGCGGTCAGCATATTGCGGCTGGACTCCCTGCTGACCCAGCGGCAGACCACTCCACCACTGTTAGGCCCTGGGCTGGGACCAGGTGGAGTCGGGTAGGCCCCGGGCCCCCCACTGCTGGGGCAGCAGCCTGCCCACCGTAGGCCAGTGTTCACCTACTGCCTGCCAAAGCTCGGGTGCTAGACTGCTCACCGCTCTGCCCTGCCTTAGGGTTGGGGCCTTGGACCAATGGTGCCCACCCTGCCTGAGGCCTGGCCCCTAAACCGTTGTCTGCTCTGCCCCTGCCTAAGGGCCCAGAGCCTACAGGCTCCTGGGTGGCCCTGCTCTTGCCTGAGGATCAGAACCCATATACTGACTGGGGTTCTTGCCTGTTAGGGAGGTCGGGACACTGACACCTGGACTGTTAATTCCCCTGAGACTAGGCAGTGATCCCGAGGACGTGGTGAGGACTCCCTCCGACCCAGACGGAGAGGGACGATTCCACCACCGCTGCAGTCTGTTCCTAGAATCTAGGCCACTCATTAAACAAATCCCAGCAGGTTTGTCACACCCCGTCTTCCTCCCTTCCTCCACCCTGTGTATTTCCTGCCCCGCTCCAACCTCCAAACCAGACGGGGCAAAGCTTCCCACCTCCTGTGTATCTGCTGCCCCTCTCCCTCCTTGCAGGAACCCACCAGCAACCCCCCGATAATCCCTACCTGAACTGGCTCCTCTGCAGCCATTTTCTCTCCTCCTGTCCCATGGGAGGACGGAGATCAGCCGGAGGAAAACGTGGGCGTCATTCTGCAGCCTGGCAGGGCGAGAAGGGCAGTTGTGCAGGTTAGGAACGGGCTTTAGTTCATTTCACATCACGGATTCCCCCAGGCCCTTTCCCTGCAGACAGACAGCCTAGATTCTGCCCATGCTGGGAAACATGCTTGTTCTCTGTATTGACAGTGTAGACCGGGCCCTCCTTCCAGGCAAAGCCCACACAGTGTTTAAGCCCCCCCCCGCCAGTAACAAAGTTTCTGAACATAATGCTAGAAAAGAGCAGAACCAAAGGAGTCACTTTGGAAGAGTCCTTCTGACACTGACCCCAAGGCAGCCACACCCCAGCAGGAGGAATGTGGAGTCAGGAACTGGGTTTTCCTCTCTCTGATCCTCATCTTGTTCCACAGCAAAGTGATTCTGCCCAGGGATGCTGCAATACATGTGTCTGGGCAGATCAGAGATCTGGATAACTCTCTCCCCACTCATTTTGCTCCACTGCCCCTTTCAGTCACATTCTTCTTTCCCTTCTATCTCCTTTCCCATGTCCCCTCTCCCTGCCCCTGTGGCTCGGAAAGTCCCATCCTTGGGATGTTTGCTCTCCCACGGCTGGATTTTTTTCCCGGAAATCGCTAACGGGAGGAGAAACGAGGAGAAGCTATTTTGGTATGAAAGTGACTCTACATACTCCCCAGCACTTCCCTGCGGGTCTCACACTTTTCTGGAGTTTCCTAGCTCAAAATTAACATATGAACAGAGCCTAGGGCTGCCCTCAAGGCTAGTACCAGCTGGAGAAAGTCAATTCCCAGCAAAGGTGGGGTCCCAGATCACAATGGAGGCTGCAGCCTCTGACCCAGGAAGCTGAATCCTAATATCTAGGGCAGAAAGCTTGAGCCGCCTTCCTCTTTTAGCAACACCAGAGCTCTGTGGTAAGAGCAGCTAATGAAACCACCTCCCCAGAGGGACAGTTGTTCATGTCACTCCTTGTCTTTCCTTGCAAGTGACTCCGGATTAACACTCGTCCCAATGACACCAGAAGCACAGTTCAGAAAGGATGAGGCCAGAACCCTTTTCAACAGATCACCGTGTGGGAGCGCTCACCCCCTTCCAACCTCCCCCAGCCCCCAGATCTAGGGCAAGGACTCAGGGCAGAGTTTTCCCTACAGAACCTGCCCACGAAAGCTTATACCCAAATAAATCTGTTAGTCTCTAAGGTGCCACAAGTACTCTGGTCTTTTTGCGGGTACAAACTAACACGGCTGCTACTCTGAAACCTGAAGTGTCCTGCGTTTTCCGGAGGGGAGAGATGCAGAAATCTGTTGGTGGTTTCAACTCACCGTGGTTTGATAAGTGGATAGAAAGTTACCACCCCGGCCAGTCACACAGGCAGAGGGAGCCCGGGGGGACACTTCTCTAACAAAATGGAGGGGGCCAAAATATTGAAGACACATCCATGCCCTGTCACTAGCAAATAATGGCCACCGTGATCCACCCCAGAGGTGGCTGCATCTTAGCACTGCAGGAAGCCACCCCTCATGGAGACCCTTTGTCACGGGGTTTGGGATACTTCTGGACCCACGCTGCACTCAGAGGGACCTCCTCATCCCGTGCCAGCTGGACAAAAGAAAAGGGTCCAGCCAACTCTCCTGTTGCCAGCTGGGAACCACCGATCTGGGGAGGGCCTCTGGCTGCGATGTCTATTAAATATATGGCTGGTCTCTTACATCGGCCACCTTTTAACAGAGATAACGGGGGGAACAAACGATTCTCAAAGGAGAGGGGAAAGATGATCCTTGTGCAATTTACCCTCTGAAAGTCCAGGATTTTTAACTGACATTTGATAATGACCTAGAAAAAGAGGCAAAACCTGAGAGGCGAGATCCGCGTTCAGAAATGAACGAGAAAAGGGAAGAAGCGTAAGGAAGGTGGCTCCAGTTTGTGAGAGACGAGAGGGACATCGGCGGGGTTGTTGTGTCCGGGGTGGAGAGGACGTAAAAAATCGGTGATTCCCCCTCAACACCGGATCAAGGCAGAGCGAGAGAAAGGGGCGACACGGACACAGATTTGAGCCCCCCAGCCCCCCCAGGTTCAGCAATCTGAGAGAAGGGGTAAATCGGAGATTTGGTGAGTGATGGATCATTAGCCAGTACCGATTAATGAGCGATAGTGACGATGTCATTAGAAGAAAAGGAGGACTTGTGGCACCTTAGAGACTAACCAATTTATTTGAAGTGAGCTGTAGCTCACGAAAGCTCATGCTCAGATAAATTGGTTAGTCTCTAAGCGCCACAAGTCCTCCTGTTCTTTTTGCGAATACAGACTAACACGGCTGCTACTCTGAGAGATGTCATTAGAGGTCATTATTAACAGTGAACAGAGAGAAGGGGGAATGTGTGTGGGGGGGGTCTCGGAGTATTTTATATCCACCTGCCACAAGTTGCGGAGAAAAGCGGGTCCCGAGCCAGGGAGCTGATCGCAGGAGGGGAGCGTGGGATTAGGGGTGGAAACTGGGGGGGAGGGGGGTAGTGTGAAGGGGGGGGTGGGAAGGTCCCTGGCCTAGGGAAGGGGGCAGCCAGTGGGGGAGGGGCGGATGACCGGGGGGAGGGGTCTGGGGGCGGCCAGTTGGAGGGAGGGGCGGGTGACGGGGAGAGGGGTCTGGGGGCGGCCAGTGGGGGAGGGGCGGGTGACGGGGGGGAGGGGTCTGGGGGCGGCCAGTGGGGGAGGGGCGGGTGACGGGGGGGAGGGGTCTGGGGCGGCCAGTGGGGAGGGGCGGGTGATGGGGGGAGTGGTCTGGGGGCGGCCAGTGGGGGAGGGGCGGATGACCGGGGGGAGGGGTCTGAGGGCGGCCAGTTGGGGGAGGGGCGGATGACCGGGGGGGAGGGGTCTGGGGGCGGCCAGTGGGGGGAGGGGCGGGTGACGGGGGGGAGGGGTCTGGGGGCGGCCAGTGGGGGGAGGGGCGGGTGACGGGGGGGAGGGGTCTGGGGGCGGCCAGTGGGGGAGGGGCGGATGACCGGGGGGAGGGGTCTGGGGGCGGCCAGTTGGGGGGAGGGGCGGGTGACGGGGGGGAGAGGTCTGGGGGCGGCCAGTGGGGGAGGGTGCGGGTGACCGGGGGGAGGGGTCTCGGGGCGGCCAGTGGGGGAGGGGCGGGTGACGGGGGGGAGGGGTCTGGGGGCGGCCAGTGGGGCGAGGGGCGGGTGACCGGCGGGAGGGGTCTGGGGGCGGCCAGTTGGGGGGAGGGGCGGGTGACGGGGGGGAGGGGTCTGGGGGCGGCCAGTGGGGGAGGGGCGGGGTGACGGGGGGGAGGGGTCTGGGGGCGGCCAGTGGGGGAGGGGCGAGTGACCGGGGGGAGGGGTCTGGGGGCGGCCAGTTGGGGGGAGGGGCGGGTGACGGGGGGGAGAGGTCTGGGGGCGGCCAGGTGGGGAGGGGCGGGTGACCGGGGGGAGGGGTCTCGGGGCGGCCAGTTGGGGGGAGGGGCGGGTGACGGGGGGGAGAGGTCTGGGGGCGGCCAGTGGGGAGGGGCGGGGGTGACCGGGGGGAGGGGGTCTCGGTGGCGGCCAGTGGGGGAGGGGCGGGTGACGGGGGGGAGGGGTCTGGGGGCGGCCAGTGGGGGAGGGCGGGTGACCGGCGGGAGGGGTCCTGGGGGCGGCCAGTTGGGGGGAGGGGCGGGTGACGGGGGGGAGGGGTCTGGGGGCGGCCAGTGGGGGAGGGGCGGGTGACGGGGTGGAGGGGTTCTGGGGGCGGCCAGTGGGGGAGGGGCGGATGACCGGGGGGAGGGGTCTGGGGGCGGCCAGTTGGGGGGAGGGGCGGGTGACGGGGGGGAGAGGTCTGGGGGCGGCCAGTGGGGGAGGGGCGGGTGACCGGGGGGAGGGGGTCTCGGGGCGGCCAGTTGGGGGGAGGGGCGGGTGACGGGGGGGAGAGGTCTGGGGGCGGCCAGTGGGGGAGGGGCGGGTGACCGGGGGGAGGGGTCTCGGGGCGGCCAGTGGGGGAGGGGCGGTGACGGGGGGAGGGGTCTGGGGGCGGCCAGTGGGGGAGGGGCGGATGACCGGGGGGAGGGGTATGGGGGCGGCCAGTTGGGGGAGGGGCAGGTGACGAGGGGGAGGGGTCTGGGGCGGCCAGTGGGGGAGGGGCGGATGACCGGGGGAGGGGTCCTCGGGGCGGCCAGTTGGGGGGAGGGGCGGGTGACGGGGGGAGGGGTCTGGGGGCGGCCAGTGGGGGAGGGGCGGCGTGACGGGGGGAGAGGTCTGGGGGCGGCCAGTGGGGGAGGGGCGGGTGACCGGCGGGAGGGGTCTGGGGGCGCCAGTTGGGGGGAGGGGCGGGTGACGGGGGGAGGGGTCTGGGGGGCGGCCAGTGGGGGAGGGGCGGGTGACGGGGGGGAGGGGTCTGGGGGCGGCCAGTGGGGGAGGGGCGGATGACCGGGGGGAGGGGTCTGGGGGCGGCCAGTTGGGGGGAGGGGCGGTGACGGGGGGGGAGAGGTCTGGGGGCGGCCAGTGGGGGAGGGGCGGGTGACCGGGGGAGGGGTCTCGGTGGCGGCAGTTGGGGGGAGGGGCGGGTGACGGGGGGGAGAGGTCTGGGGGCGGCCAGTGGGGGAGGGGCGGGTGACCGGGGGGAGGGGTCTCGGGGCGGCAGTGGGGGAGGGGCGGGTGACGGGGGGAGGGGTCTGGGGCGGCCAGTGGGGGAGGGGCGGATGACCGGGGGGGAGGGGTATGGGGGCGGCCAGTTGGGGGAGGGGCGGTGACGAGGGGGAGGGGTCTGGGGCGGCAGTGGGGAGGGGCGGATGACCGGGGGGAGGGGTCTCGGGGCGGCCAGTTGGGGGGAGGGGCGGGTGACGGGGGGGAGGGGTCTGGGGGCGGCCAGTGGGGGAGGGGCGGGTGACCGGGGGGAGGGTCTGGGGCGGCCAGTTGGGGGGAGGGGCGGGTGACGGGGGGGAGGGTCTGGGGGCGGCCAGTGGGGGAGGGGCGGGTGACGGGGGGGAGAGGTCTGGGGGCGGCCAGTTGGGGGGAGGGGCAGGTGACCGGGGGGAGGGGTCTCGGGGCGGCCAGTGGGGGAGGGGCGGGGTGACGGGGGGGAGGGGTCTGGGGGCGGCCAGTGGGGGAGGGGCGGGTGACCGGCGGGAGGGGTCTGGGGGCGGCCAGTGGGGGAGGGGCGGATGACCGGGGGGGAGAGGTCTGGGGGCGGCCAGTGGGGGGAGGGGGCGGGTGACCGGCGGGAGGGGTCTGGGGGCGGCCAGTGGGGGAGGGGCGGGTGACGGGGGGGAGGGGTCTGGGGGCGGCCATTGGGGGAGGGGCGGGTGACCGGGGGGAGGGGTCTGGGGGCGGACAGTTGGGGGGAGGGGCGGGTGACGGGGGGGAGGGGTCTGGGGGCGGCCAGTGGGGGGAGGAGTGACCGGGGGGGAGGGGCACAGACAAGGACCGGATCCAATTAACTCCCCCCCCCCCGACCGCCCCTCCCCCACGCCGGACTGACGCGGCTCCGGCTCTTACCGGCTTCCGCGGCCTCAGCGCACCGGGCGGAAGGCCCAGAGCGGGGGCGGGGGCGGGGGCGGGGCCGCGGGGCGCGCGGCACAGGCCGGAAGTGACGCCCCGGCCGAGCGCGGCGCGAGGCGGGTCCGTTAGGGCGGTTGGAGCCCCCAGCGCCCCGCGCGCAGGGGGCGGAGCCCGGAGCGGCCCCACGCCCCGCCCCCCTCCACGCCGGGCGGGGCGACAGCCCCGGCGGCCCCAGAGCGCAGAGCCGGGGCGGGGGCTGAGCGGCGGGCTCTGGGGGCCGTTAACCCTTTCCTGCCCCACACTGGACTCCGCTTCCCCCCTCCCCCGCTGCGCGGTGCCCCGAGGGAGCGGGAGGGGCGGCGGGCGCTGCGCATGCGCGCGCACCGAGCATGCGCAGTCCCCTCGGCTGAAGCCACCGCCCTTCCCCCTGCCCGTCCTTGCCCTGAGGGTGGGGGGGGCCAGCAGCTGGAGGCAGGGTTCGGAGGGGGGGGGCTGGGGGGCACAGTCAGGGCTGGGGCGGGGCGAGGCGCTGGCAGAGGGTAAAACCCGGCCCAGGCGGGGGGGGGGCAGTCACCGTGGTGGGGCTGAGCCCCCCCCCCCGTGTTGGCAATAATGGGGGGGGGGGGGCAGAGGGGCTTTTTTATGACCCCTCCCCCAGAGGGCACCTCTCAGCCCGGGCTGCCCAGGGCAGGTGCTTCAAGGTCCGGGCCCCCCCGGCCAGTCACCGACCGGGGGGGCTGCCGGGGACTGGATTCAGGGAAATATTTTGCATACCCCCCCCTCCCCCCGAGAAACAAAGACTGCCGGCTCAGGGCGTCTGGCTGCGTAAAGTCTCCGCGCGGGTCCCAGATTTGTTCTTCTCGGCTGCTGGGAGTCCCCGACTCCCCCTTCGCCCGTCTCCCCTCGCGCAGCTGCGCGTCACGGCCCGTTTCCTTTGCCTCTTTCGCGATGGGACGGGACTGAAAAGAGGCACGAGCGCAGGAAGGCCGCCCGAAACGCGGTAGCTCTGTTCCTGACTTTAAGCGAAACGATGTTAAGCGAATCCAAGGTCCCCATAAGAATTCATGTAAATGGGGGGTTTAGGTTCCAGGGACATTTTTTTCGCCAGACGAAAGACATTTGTCCCGGCGTCCCCGGGCGATGCTCTGGACCTGCTCCCCGTGAAGCCGGGCAGGACTCTGGGGGAGTCTCCTCTCAGGGAGCAGCCTGTCTGCAGGACACACAGCTCACCCGGCTCCACCTTCCTGGGTCTGCCCCTCCTCTGCCCCTCCAGGCGCTTCCCACAGCGCGTCCGCCCAGGCGGGGTCCTGGGGGGGGGCAGAGGGTCCTGCCCCCCAACTCCGCAGTCAGACGGGACTCTCAGCCAGCCAGTAACACAGAGGGTTCATTAGACGACAGGAACATGGTCTAACACAGAGCTTGCAGGTGCAGAGAACAGGACCCCTCAGCTGGGTCCATTTTGGGGGGCAGTGAGCCAAACAACCACGTCTGCCCTTCACTGCATGTCCCAGCGAGCCCCAAACTGAAACTCCCTCCAGCCCCCCCTGCTCTGGGGTTTGTCCCTTTCCTGGGCACCTGATTCCTTTGTTCTCCAACCCTTTAGCTCTCACCTTGCAGGGGGAAGGGCCCAGGCCATCAGTGGCCAGGAAACAGGGTGTCGGCCATTCTCTGTGTCCAGACCCCTGCACACACCTGCCCTCTAGGGCTCTGCAGTGATCATACACCCTTCTCCCACCCCCTAGATATTTAAGAACTGCCTAGGGGAAACTGAGGCACCCCCACACTATTCAGAGGAAACATTAAGAACAGTCCCGCTTCATCACAACATTATATACATATACAGTATAAGTTTTAAATAATTTTAAACAAACTAATACTGTACTCTCCAATGATGATTGTGAATCATAGAATCATAGAATCTCAGGGTTGGAAGGGACCTCAGGAGGTCATCTAGTCCAACCCCCTGCTCAAAGCAGGACCAATCCCCAATTAAATCATCCCAGCCAGGGCTTTGTCAAGCCTGACCTTAAAAACTTCTAAGCTTGGTTGAGGCAGGGCATAGTGGGGTTGGGGCGCAGGGGCTTGCCCGCTCCCCAGCTGGAACCCCGGGTGGGCAGAATGGGCAAGCCCCCGACCCCGCTTTCTGGCAGGAGTGCTGGGTGGGCGGGTGGAGCGGGGCGAGCCAAACAACCTTATAATGGAACATTGCACGACTTTAAACGAGTATGTTTTCTAATAGATCAGCAACCTAATAACGAAACAATGTTAACCGGGATGACTTTAAGTGAGGAGTTACTGTAAGTATTTGCTAGTTTTCGCAATGACATCTGTGTTTCTAGCATTGCACTTGCGATGTTTTTTACTGTGATTTCTAATTTGGCATTTTTAATTCTAACTTTTTCTTCGTATTTTTAGAGCAGAAGTTTATTCTGCTGGATCATCTGACTCCCAGCCTGGCTGAACTTCTGGGCTGGTCTCAAAACTCTTTCTTCATTCAGTCCACCAATGGTGATTGCCTTTTGCAACTGCTCTGTTGCCTCTCAATCCAGCCCTTAGTGTTTTTCCGCATGCCATTGCTTGTGTGTAGAACTGGATTCGCAAATATTCAGTACAGGCCATATGCTCTCTCATGTCACGTCCTTCTGAAAGGCAAACATCTATTGTCATTTTTGCTGAACATCAGAACTGCCGTAGCGGGTCAAACCAATAGTCCATCTGGTCCAGTATCCTGTCTTCTGACAGAGGCCAGTGCCGGGTGCTTTGGAGGGAATGAACACAACAGACAATCTCTGAGTGAACCATCCCATCATCCCCTCCCAGCATGTGCAAGTCAGAGGTTTAGGGACACCCAGAGCATGGGCTGCACCCCTGATTATCTCAGCTAATACCTGATGCACCTATCCTGAGGGCCTGACCCTCTTCACCGGGAGCCCTGCCCTCACCAGTACAGGAGAGATGAAGGAGCACCCAGGCCACACCGTGCCTGGCTCCTCTGGGGTGCTCAGGACAGCTGGCAGTGCCTTCTGCCCCTCCCCGTTTGCCATCAGGGCATTTAGGCTGCAGCAATCTTATGGCTTCCATGTGCACGGGTGCGTTTGGGGGAGGGAAAGGACTTCTTGGCCCTCTTCTCACCTCAGCCACCGCTAATGCCTCTGTGTGATGGCAGCCACATTTTGACCCTGTAATAAACAGATTGGAACGGCTTCTGCCAGGAAAAATGTCAGGTGAGCCTAGATGGCCCTCAGGCGGGGAAACAGGAAATCCAAAATACTTTACTCTCATTTCTACTTACCAGAGACTAAAATACACCTGCCTGGAGACAAACCCATCTGGCTCCTCTTTAGAGGCATTGGTGGTATAGTGGTGAGCATAGCTGCCTTCCAAGCAGTTGACCCGGGTTCGATTCCCGGCCAATGCAGGGATGTGATGTTTTGGGGGGAGGGATAGCTCAGTGGTTTGAGCACTGGCCTGCTAAACCCCGGGTTGCAAGTTCCATCCTTGCGGGGGCCATTTAGGGATCTGGGGCAAAAATTGGGGATCGGTCCTGCTTTGAGCAGGGGGTTGGACTAGATGACCTCCTGAGGTCCCTTCCAACCCTGATCTTCTATGATTCTATATTCTATGATACCCTACAGACGTCAAAATCTCTTTCTGAACAAGCCCTTCCATCTCCAATGAGATAGTACCCCAGGAGCTGGCTGGCATCTACCCTCCCTTTGATCAGAAACCTCTCTCGGTCAAGGCCAGAGGACAAGTGCTTCGCTGTCCGTGCCTGCCGGCCGAGTTGATGGTCAGGGATGGCTCCAGCATGAAAGTACATTGAAGGCGAACCCGAAGGAAACTAATGATCTTTCACATGTCCCGCGCCCCACCACAATGAATCCAGCCCACAGGTCACAGGATGCTCCTTTGTGAGCACAGTAAAGGAAGCTGCAAAATAAATGAGAATTCAAGGATCTCACTCCCTTTTTTGCAGGCCTCTGTTAAGAGGCAATTGTGCACCAGGCAGGGTGGTTGGAAGCCGAAGACTTTATGCGTGTGTCCCCCCCCCCCCACGTCCCCCCCACCTCCCCATAGGGCTGGGGATCTGTCAGCTGTGGCCTGCAGGGGAATGGACCAATCAGCTGCGGATACAGAGAGGGCATCAGGCCACGCCTCCAGCCCGCTCTGCCTCCTGCCGCTTGCTCCTGGGTTCTCGCCCCCACCAAGCCCCGTCCCGACCCCTGCGGGGGCGCCTCTGGCTCCCGCCTGCGGCTCCGCATCACCCCATCGCCCTTGACGGCTGGCAGGGGCCGCCGGTAAGAGCCCAGCCAGCGCGGTGTTTGCAGACACAGGAAGGGGCTGGAGCAGCTGGGAGCGGTGGGTGCCGGGAGGAAGGAGGCAGAACAAAGCCCCGAGACAAGGGGGGGCTGGAGCAATTTGTGCGGGGGAGGGGGGCTGAGAGCCAGTGAACCAAACTGTGACCCCTGTGTATGATGGAAACCGCTTCCAGCCGGGGGGTGCGGCCGCCCCCCCCAATTCCTGTGCACAGAGCTCGCAGCTCCCTGGGGTGGGGGCCCTGGCCCAGCTCCCCTGTGATCCGGGGGGGGGGCTGAGCAGCTGCGCTAAACCCTGTGCGGTCTGTGCTGGGGGGGGAGCCCGTCATTAACCCCTCCCTGCCTGGCTGGGGGGGGCTTTCTCCAGCTGGGACCAGCCCCCGGTGAGTGAGAGACCCGTGGGGGGAGCGCTGGGTGGGGGGCAGAGGCTGGGACCCGGCGGGGGGGGGTCCCCTGTGGGGGGAGGTGGGGTGTCGGGAGGGGGGAGAAGCCAGAATTGTGGGGAGAGAAGGTCGGGGGGGGGAGGGGGTTGAACTATCTCTGTACAGCCAGGAAATTCCCAGGGGAGAAGTGGGGGGGCGGGGGGGAGGTGAGTTAATTTGTTCTGGTCCCTGTTTGTGCCACTTGCCCCCCCCCCCCCAAATTCTCTCTCGTTCTTCCCCTTTTCTCTCCCAGTGTCACACGTGGCTGTAAAACCCGGGGCGATTCCCCCCCCCCTTCCCCTCCAACCATCCACTCCCATGCCCCCCCGCCCCCCCCATAATCGTCAAATGTCCATTTACAGTCTCCTCCCATGGGGGGGGGGAGATTTTCCCACCCATTTTATCTGCAGCGATTTGTCCTTGTTCCGGTGGGAAATTGTCACCCTGAGTCATTCCCCGAAAGGGATCGGAGTCAGTGGGGGCTGTTTGGGGGAGCCCTGAGACCCGGCTGCCTCTGGGGTGGGGATGGGCATGGGGTGGCTGTTCTCCGCCAGCAACAGGGCAGGGAAGGGCACAGGAGAGGAAGGGAGGAGCACATGTCCCCCGTGGAGACTGGCCAGACCCCGGTTTCCCAATCCCAGTTGCTGCCCCCGAACTGCCAACACCGTCGCCCCCAGTCACCTGCCCATACCCCACTGCTGCCCCCTTCCCTCACCCAGGGACCTTCCAGCTCCCCCTCCCCGGCCCTCTTCAGTCAGCTCCTCAAAGGGCTCCCTGCTGCCCAGGTGAATCCTGGGTGTGGTGGGGGGGAGGACCATCACTTTCTGTCTGTGTTGGGCAGTCATATAAAATCCAGTCAAACTGTCCCCCTTTCCCCTCTCGTTATTTAATAGTGACCTAAAGTCCCCTCAGGTCTGGGTGTTTTTCTCTCGTGTTCTCAAATGCAGCGTTTGGGGCCTGCTTTTCTCTGCAAATCTCAAAGACTGATATCAAATACTCTAAAATTTTGCCCCTTTTCTCTCTAGGTGGCTGTCCCTGATTGAATCTGCCCAGAGACTTTCCCCTGTCGCTCTAATTATAAAATACGAATAAAATCTCAGATTTGGCCCTTTCTCAAATCCTTGAACATGGGTCTCAAATCTTTGCAAATGTCGCCCCTTTTTCTCTCTTCACTGATCAGATATTGATGGGGAAACGCACTCAGATTTTACCTCATCTCCACAACTGACAGAAAATCCCTCAGATTTTCCACTTTTCTCTAACTTACAAAACTAGATCCACATTCCTCAGGTTTCCGCCCTTTTCTCTTTCATTTCTCAACATTGATCTCAAATCTCAGGTTCTGCCTCTTTCTACGTCATCATCAAACGTCAATTAAAAATCCTGGATGCGTCAGGGGAAATTGCTCAGTGATTGTCTTTCCCTCTCCTTTGAGAATCATTTGAATCATCTGAACTTTTTATAAATGTTCTCCGAACAAATCACATAACTCATAACTCACCCCTAAGAGGCTAACAATTTCCCTGGCCACTGCCCATAACCATTCTTCTTAGGACTAGAAATGCTTTGCTGATAACTGCAATAAAATGTACGGGGCAGAGACACCTAACCCCAAGGTCGGCTGTCCAAACATTCCTTCTGTTTTCATGGAACCATAACTCCCTTTTCCCGACCTCCCATGGGAATACACAGGGTGGAGAAAGGGAAGAGGACAGGGTGTGGCAAACCTGCCAGAATCATAGAATCATAGAATATCAGGGTTGGAAGGGACCCCTGAAGGTCATCTAGTCCAACCCCCTGCTCGAAGCAGGACCAATTCCCAGTTAAATCATCCCAGCCAGGGCTTTGTCAAGCCTGACCTTAAAAACTTCCAAGGAAGGAGATTCCACCACCCCCCTAGGCAACGCATTCCAGTGTTTCACCACCCTCTTAGTGAAAAAGTTTTTCCTAATATCCAATCTAAACCTCCCCCACTGCAACTTGAGACCATTACTCCTCGTTCTGTCATCTGCTACCATTGAGAACAGTCTAGATCCATCCTCTTTGGAACCCCCTTTCAGGTAGTTGAAAGCAGCTATCAAATCCCCCCTCATTCTTCTCTTCTGCAGGCTAAACAATCCCAGCTCCCTCAGCCTCTCCTCATAAGTCATGTGTTCCAGTCCCCTAATCATTTTTGTTGCCCTTCGCTGGACTCTCTCCAATTTATCCACATCCTTCTTGTAGTGTGGGGCCCAAAACTGGACACAGTACTCCAGATGAGGCCTCACCAATGTCGAATAGAGGGGGACGATCACGTCCCTCGATCTGCTCGCTATGCCCCTACTTATACATCCCAAAATGCCATTGGCCTTCTTGGCAACAAGGGCACACTGCTGACTCATATCCAGCTTCTCGTCCACTGTCACCCCTAGGTCCTTTTCCGCAGAACTGCTGCCTAGCCATTCGGCCCCTAGTCTGTAGCGGTGCATTGGATTCTTCCGTCCTAAGTGCAGGACCCTGCACTTATCCTTATTGAACCTCATCAGATTTCTTTTGGCCCAATCCTCCAATTTGTCTAGGTCCTTCTGTATCCTATCCCTCCCCTCCAGCGTATCTACCACTCCTCCCAGTTTAGTATCGTCCGCAAATTTGCTGAGAGTGCAATCCACACCATCCTCCAGATCATTTATGAAGATATTGAACAAAACCGGCCCCAGGACAGACCCCTGGGGCACTCCACTTGACACCGGCTGCCAACTAGACATGGAGCCATTGATCACTACCCGTTGAGCCCGACAATCTAGCCAGCTTTCTACCCACCTTATAGTGCATTCATCCAGCCCATACTTCCTTAACTTGCTGACAAGAATACTGTGGGAGACCGTGTCAAAAGCTTTGCTAAAGTCAAGAAACAATACATCCACTGCTTTCCCTTCATCCACAGAACCAGTAATCTCATGATAAAAGGCGATTAGATTAGTCAGGCATGACCTTCCCTTGGTGAATCCATGCTGGCTGTTCCTGATCACTTTCCTCTCATGCAAGTACTTCAAGATTGATTCTTTGAGGACCTGCTCCATGATTTTTCCAGGGACTGAGGTGAGGCTGACTGGCCTGTAGTTCCCAGGATCCTCCTTCTTCCCTTTTTTAAAGATTGGCACTACATTAGCCTTTTTCCAGTCATCCGGGACTTCCCCGGTTCGCCACGAGTTTTCAAAGATAATGGCCAATGGCTCTGCAATCACAGCCGCCAATTCCTTCAGCACTCTCGGATGCAACTCGTCCGGCCCCATGGACTTGTGCACGTCCAGCTTTTCTAAATAGTCCCTAACCACCTCTATGTCCACAGAGAACTCACTTAATAAGTGGCTTAGGTTCTAGGAACAGACCCATGAGGGTTCAGAAGTAGAAATACCCTAATTTGCGGATGGGGCTGTGTCGCGGGGTAGATACACCCGGCGAAGGGGTGTCCAGTCATGTACAGTCAGTGGGGAGCTTACGTCTCGGCTGCCAGAGTCTCCCGGATGGCCTAACCCATAAAACAGGAGAGCGTGACCTAGCGGTCAGAGTTATTTGGCTACCTTTGCTCCCCGGGGCAGTGTGACCTAGCGGTCAGAGTCTGTGGGCTACCGTTACGCTCAGGGCAGAGTGACCTCACAGTCAGGACAGATTTTGGGCCACCATCCAGGGGCTGTGGCCATTGAGCAGGGCGGAGCGGCAAACACCCAGTCTCAAGAGTGCAGTGTCGTAACTCCAGTGAACTGGACTAGTGTCTCTTTCCCCTGGGCCGCTTCCTACCAGGTCCTCGGGGTCCACAGGTCCTCTGGGTCTCTCAGGTCGTTGGCTGGCGCGGTCTATGGTGTCTCAGTCTCTTCCGGGGTCTCTGCAGGGTGTCCGGTGTCCCCCTGGCCTCTGTGGACTGGGGCTCCCACAGATCCCTGGAGGGAGGTCGCAATGTGCATCCTTCCTCCTTGGCAGTGCAGGCCGGCAGAGCTCGTCTGCTTTCCTTTGTATCCTGCTTCGGGGCTGAGCATGCCTAGCAGGCACGGAGGGGCGTAGTTTCCTCGGCCTACAATGCACAGCTAACCCCAGCATGGCCTGTGCGGAGGAGATAGATCTCATCACAGGCGTGGAAAACAGCCCAGACTCCCAGTGCTGGAGCCTGACCCGACTCACCAGCGGCTGCTGTGAGATAGGAAGGGGGCACCCACCACTCAGATTTCGGGGAGATTCCCCTCCCTCATATCCACCTCCTCACAAGGAGGAAGGTGTTGGGCTTCTGACCAGGGAGCTCACCCTGGACCCTGCTAGGGGCAGCATCTCCTGTATCAGTCTGTGGCTAGTAGGTGTGTGATGGATCTGCTGGGAGAGAGGAGGGGCTCTCTCTTCGCCCCTCACCCTGGTGTTTCCTGGGTGCTCTGAGCAGGGTGGGGGTGGGACTCTGTTGACTGCGGTTCACCCAGAGTTTCCGTTTGGTTGGCTCCTCTCCCCCATGAATAGTGGGGCTGTGAGTGGGGCAGCAGGTCCTGAGGGTTGGACTCTTGCTCTTTCAGGGGCCGGTGACCTTCGAGGAGGTGGCTGTGTATTTCACCAGGGAAGAGGGGGCCCTGCTGGACCCCGCTCAGAGAGCCCTCTACAGAGACGTCATGCAGGAGAACTACGAGAATGTGACCTCGCTGGGTAAGGATTCCTGACCCCTCGGTTCTTAGAAGGGGAAATGCAGAGTTAAGGTTCATGTCACCCCCACAATGTAACCTTAACTCTGCCCTGTTTCAGCATGACCCCGACATGCGAAGGACACACACACAAGCCCACTGCCCTCCCCTGCTACACAACACCCTGGGAACAGAGCACAGGAGAACTACAGCACGGTGTCAGATTTCTCCTGTTTGCTCAGGTAAAACGGGGGGTTGGGTCCAGCATAACGAACAGAAGCTTCCAACCCCTGCCCCTCTCTCAAACACTGAGCCTGCTCCACCCAGACCAGCTCCGTCTTGCAAAGTGATCCCACTCGCCTACCCTCAGTTTGAGGTTTCCTTCTGAGTCGTTGCCTTCACTTCCCCCTCACTAAGCCCTGGAGACCACTAGCGTGTATCCCACCAGGGTGCTGGCAATCCTCAGGGCAGGAACTCCCCCTTGTGCACCTTCACTGACGCAACCTACAACACTGAGCACTGAAATGGGGCAGGCTCGGTCCCTCAGGGGTCACACGCACCTCTCTGCATACTAGTCACAGCTCTGCCAAGCTGCTCCAAGTACTCCCTCCACCGTCCGATTACAGCTACACCTGACCCAGTGCACGCAGCCGGAGGGGATGTGGATAAATGCTGGGATTCCCGTCTGGAGAACACAACACAAACAACGGCATGTTCTTAGTCCTTCCTCGTATCTGTTATAGATCCATAGATTTGTAATGCCAGAAGGGCTGGTTTAGGTTATGTAGTCTGATCTCCTGTACAACTGTGACGGGACCCCCAGGGTGCAGCCTGGGACTGTGGGATCACTTTGCCCCCTGAACTGTCTCCGGCCTGGGTTGTCCCTCGCAAAGCCTCGCCGGTGACCAGCAGCAAACCCCTCCAGGCGCTGTGATCACTCAGCACAACCTGATGTGGAGACCCTACACCCAGCTAGGCTGCATGAACGCTCCCAGAGCCACTCACGAATCGCACAGAGACCGGCACCAGCCAAATCCCCGCCCCCGCTCCCAGCCTCGTACCTCGGGAATATACCGTCTTGCACTGCTCAAGACGAGCAATGCAAATTTATTAATTGGTTCCCCACTTCGTCAGTGGAAAGTGGACACATACCAGCCTTTGCAAAACCTGAGCAGATTTACCATACGCTTCAGGGAAACTCATTGGTAAAGATAAACAGTCAAACAAATCTATTGGCTACAGAAGATAGATTTTTAAGTGACTATAAGTGATAGGCAAAAAGTCAGAGTGGTTACCAAAATAAAATACCAGCACGCAGTCTAAACTCTCAACCCTATTAGACAGGGCAACAACTGGATTAAGCAGGTTTTCTCACCCCACTGGATATTGCAGTTCATAGGACACAGGTTTGTCCCTTAAACCTGGGCCAGTCTCCTCTGTTGGTGTCTTCAAACTTCTGAGCGTGTTTGTTGTTTGCAGCATAGGTGGGGGCAGGAGAAAGGCCAGGCAAGTGGCCCCTGTGTTCTGTTTTATACCCTTAGTCCAGGTGCTTGGAGAACACAAGCCCAGGCATGTCTGGGGGCATTGCTGAGTCCCCAGGCAAGGTTCAGCAATTCTCCTGGTGTGGCCTCATGCAGGTGAGCCATTGCATTATAGCTCCCTTGTTGGACAGTGGCTGGTGATTTCTGTTCAGCGCCCACCCGGGTGTTGGTTACCTCCCTTGTCATTGCCTCAGGAAAGCTAGTATCTGGGCACCTCCCAAACCCACAGCGTGTTTTAGTTACAACCACACAACACAATTCTCATAACTTCATATGCACTGAAGAGAGACACATTTAGATAGAGCAGTGGCTTTCAGCAGATCATAACCTTTTTCTTGATACCTCACACGGCCTGCTTTATATGCAATATGCAATTATATATAAATGAGGAATATGGGGGTTGCCGGGCGCTCCCCCAAGGCATGGAAAGTCACAATAACTCGGGCAATAGAATTTCATCCAGTTACGGCTGTCCTGAGCTGAACACCTTGTGTTTGACTAAATCCTATTCAAAAAGGCATCCAGCCTTGACACGAAGACTTCAACAGAGGGAGAATTCTCCAGTTCCCGTGGTCGTTTGCTCACCTTTCCAGCACCTTGACAGAACCGTTCCCAGTGGCTCTTACCAGCTGCAGGGTTGGGAGCACAGTTAAGGATGCATTGCAGGGGTAGTGTGTATGTTAACTTCATTTTCTGCTTTGCAGAGGTTTATGTTTAGCCACCGTCCATATGGTGAAAGGCAGGAGACAGCTCTGGGCACCCTTAACTCTGTAGTAAAGTAGTTTCTGGGCATGTGGTTTCCTTCATTTTCTGTAGTGGACTTTTTGCCACTCTACCTCTGTCTACACTTGAGCTTTTGCCAGCATAGATAGGTTGGATTTGCAGGGGAAGGGAGCGGGAGGGAAAGTGATTTTTCATCGCCCGAAACAATTGAGCTACCGCGGCAAAACTTTCAAGAGCAGACCACGTCCGAGGCTGCATGTGGATTTTACAGCACTTCAAAATATTCCCAGCAGGGACGCGATAGACTCACACAAACTGCTGGGCCCTCTGAGTGTCTCCCTGGAGAGTCCAGCCCCTGTTCCGTTGGACGCTCACAGTATTCACAGCTATAGCAGCTTCAGAGTGACCCTTCCCATCAGTGATCCACTTAACCCAGCACTTAGATGTGTTTAGAGTGAAAACAAGGAAATGTTTATCGAATGAAGTCTCGAATTGTAAGTGACGGCAAGCAGAGGTATTGGGGAAAACGACACTCAAGTACAATGAGAGCACGGTTCCTAGGACCCACACTTAAGAACTCGATCCTCTCATGTGTTGTAAATGCTCGTGCAAAATGCTTATTGTCTGTTGGTGAGACAAAACATGCTGTCTGCTTGCCGCCATGCTGGAAGATGCAGGGTGTGCCCCTGTACGTCCAAATGTACTTCAACGTGCCATTCATAGACCGGATCCTGCTGCTGCTTTGTGTGTGTGTAAATTCCCTCTCTCGCAGTTTTCACAAGCTCTTCATTAGCATCTGGCTCTGTGTACAAATTGGGACACCTCCCCCGTCTGTCTGTCTGAGCCCATCTGTCTCTTGTCTTCGCATTACATTGTCAGCTCTTGGGGGCAGTTTTTTGTCCTGTGTCTGTAGAATCTCCAGCACCGTGGGACTGTTGCGTGTCTGAGTTAATGACTCAAGGTTGTCAGAATAACCGGCTCAGTTGGAATTATTTAATCTAAGATCATCAATCGGAGATAAGTACAGCAGTATACAGAGTACAGACAGAAATAGGTACATTACCACCCTTTGTTGTCAGACTAAGAGCTGGATCTGTGTCGCTCCGGCATCCGGAGGGGACGTGCAGTGTTCGTTCCCCCCAACTAAATTCCCATATCGGTATCCTTATAGAGGGTTTCGGACAAAGGAAACCTCATTGCCAAGAATATTCTCCCAGAACCATATGTCCTGGTGTCGTTTCTGTACATTCTCAGTTTACCTGATTTATGTGTGAAGGCATGATCGTGTACAGCTGGGAGAACTAACAGTTCTTCAAGATAACATCTCTCAGTGGGTCCTTCTTACCCCACAATCATCCTTCCCTGTTGATTTCCCCGACAGGAAATATCTGCTGTAACGTTCATCCCTTATTAGTTTCCCAAGTCTATATGTGCTTATGCCAGCATTATGGATATGTGTTAAAGAGAGGGTTTCCAAGCTTATCTGCAGTTGTATAGACATGGAAGGTGTGCAAGACTGTTAAAATATAGAATAATAGAGAACATTCCTGAACCTGGTCACTTACCGGTCAAGGGTCGGTGTTCTGGGCCTTAGAATTCAGAGAGACTCTTTGTTGAACTAAAAGTATTAATATTTAATAACCGGTACCAACAGGATCCTGGTCAACGACTGAGAATATGAGCATTACAGTAATACAAATAATAAATAACAATAATTGGCAGGTCCAAGCAGTGGGGGAGAGAGCAGGGGAGTGGCCAGTCGGTGGTAGGCTGGTGGGGGGTAGGTTTGGGGTGAAGAGTTCCTGTGAGCTGGGACGTCTGGGGGCAGTGGGGGGCTGGAAGATCTGGGAAGGAGTTGAGTTAGCATGCCGAGGAGTTGGAGGGGGGGAGTAGCGGGTAGGTGGGGGCTGGGTAGTGTTTGCTCCAGGAAATGGGGGAACTAGCAATGGGAGGGAGGGAAGAGGAGCTCTTGGGAGTCAGAAGCAAAGAAGACTTGGGGCAGTGGAAAGGTGAGTTGGAAAACGATTGGGCAGTGGGAAATTTGGGGGAGCCTGTAGTGAGGAAGGCAGTGGCAATGGGAGGGAAGGAAAAAACACAAGGAGCAGGTGCTCCGGGGGCGGTGGGATGAGAGCAGAGTGGTTGAGAGCAGTGGGATGAAGGGGAGTGGGTGTCAAAATCAGGGAGCAGGCTAGTGCAGCCTGTCCCCTTCCTGGTCTGTCTCATAAGAGCGGCCAGACTGGGTCAGACCAAAGGTCCATCCAGCCCCGTGTCCTGTCTTCCAACAGTGGCCAATGCCAGGTGCCCAGAGGGAAAGAACAGAACAGGGAATCGTCAAGTGATCCGTCCTCTCTCTCTCCCGTTCCCAGCTTCTGGCAAACAGAGGCTAGAGACACCATCCCTATCCATCCTGGCTAATAACCATTGATGGACCGATCCTCCATGAATTTATCTAGTTCTTTTTCGAACCCTGTTATAGTCTTGATCTTCACAACCTCCTCTGGCAAGGAGTTCCACAGGTTGACTCTGCATTGTGTGAAGAAATACTTCCTTTTGTTTGTTTCCCAGAAGCTGGGAATGGGCGACAGGGGATGGATCACTGGGCGATTCCCTGTTCTGTTCATTCCCTCTGGGGCACCTGGCCCTGGCCGCTGCCGGAAGACAGGACCCTGGGCTAGCTGGACTATTGGTCTGACCCAGTCTGGCCGCTCTTACATTCTTATGTAGATAGCTAACTCTAGTTCAAGTAATAAGTGGTACCATTTGTCTCTCTTGATTAGCAAAGAATCCTTATTATTCCTCTGAATGGTTCAGGGAAAAGTAGCCATTGCAGAGCACATGATTTGGGGAAAATTCAGATGTTGCTATTTCTTACCAAGTGTATCCAAGGCTGCTGGAAGCCGGAATCTGCCAGGGTGTAAGAAGCAGGCTGCTGGTCCAGGGTTATTTATCTCACAGACATTCAGTGCGTCCTTGAATGCTGGCTGGGAGCATCCAGACAAGGGAGCTCCAGCAGCAGAACACTGAAAGTCACCCAGGATTACAGATGACACAACTCCTCACTGCTCCGGATTGCCCCCCCAGCGTGTGAAAGTTGGTAGTGAAACTTCTTGAGACATGGAGAGTCCTGCTCCCCCATCACCATGTGCAATAGCCACAATCTCTCTTCTCTGCAGGCTCCTTGGATCTTGGGCTCCATCGTTCCTGAAGTCACCTGGCCTGATTCTTATTTTTCACATTCTGCTTTTCCAGACTAATTAGAATATGTTGCTCCTGAATTATAGAATCTAATTTCCCAGCATTCTCCACACCCAGAGATTTTTATGCTCCTTCCCATTACACCTGACTCACTAGGTTCCCTAATTCTGCAATATGTGCTTTCCTGACATCTAACAGTGCTGAGGTCCTGGTGTCACTGTGCCTCCGTGGGTCCCCGCTGAGAACACCAGATTCAGGACAAACTGCTGAGAAATAGGGCAGACTCCACCCCAAACCGGTGGTTATTCTACCATTGGATGTACCAAGGCAGTAACAAAAGCAAACGTTTGTCTCCCCACACAGTCGTCAAAAAGGCAATCTCCTTAAGCATTGCAGCATCTACTTCGCCACACAGACACTCGACCTTATGAGTAGTGGATATTGACAACCCATGTCATCAAAGGGTTCTTCTGATCTCAGAAGATCAGCCATGCAGCCAGCTCAATCTATAACTCAGATCTTACCCAAGAATCACATTGTTGCCAGTCTTTTAATAGCGAACATCTAAAGGTTTATTTATAAGAGAAAAGAAAAAGTTAAAAGGTTAAGGAAATCACACACACACACACACATATATACATTTGCAAAGGTCTTGTATCAGGTTTGAAGCAGAGATGGAATAAACTGCTAGTTAGCAAAAGTCGTCTCTGGAAATTACCCAAACAGCCTGCGGGTCATCAGTCCTTGTTTAAAGCTTCCTTGTTAGCAGTCCAGTCCCAAGAAATGAAACAGGAAAAGAAGACAAAATCCACAGTCTTTTATACCCTCTCGTGTGTGGACGGAATTCTACTGTCCCAGACAAAGCCCTCCGTCTAAGTCTGTAGAAAATGACAGGGACAAGATGGAGTCCAGGGTCACCTGAGCAAGTCACATGCTCTTAAAATACTCGCTAACTGACCGGGGCAAACCACCGGTCACTTGGAGGCTAATCACAGAACGGTAGGACTGGAAGGGACCTCGAGAGGTCGTCTAGTCCAGTCCCCTGCACTCATGGCAGAACTAAGTATTATCTAGACCATCCCTGGCAGGTGTTTGTCCAGCCTGCTCTTAAAAATCCCCAACGATGGAGATTCCACAAACGTCCTGGGAAATTTACTCCAGGGCTTAACCACCCTGACAGGTAGGAAATTTTTCCTAACGTCCAACCTAAACCGCCCTTCCTGCAATTTAAGCCCATTGCTTCTTGTCCTATCCTCAGTAGTTAAGAAGAACAATTTTTTTCCCTCCTCTTTGTAACATAAGAACAGCCATACTGGGTCAGATCAAAGGTCCATCTAGCCCAGTGTCCTGTGCCAGGTGCCCCAGAGGGAATGAACAGAACAGGGAATCATCAAGTGATCCGTCCTCTCTCTCCCATTCCCAGCTTTTGGCAAACAGAGGCTAGGGAAACCATCCCTGCCCATCCTGGCTAATAGCCATTGATGGACCTGACCTCCATGAACTTATCTAGTTCATTTTTGAACCCTGTTATATTCTTGGACTTCACACCATCCTCTGGCAAGAAATTCCACAGGTCGACTGTGCGTCGTTTGAAGAAATACTCCCTTTTCTTTGTTTTAAACCTGCTGCCTGTTAATTTCGTTGGATGACCCCTAGTTCTTGTGTTATGAGAAGTAGCAAACAACACTTCCTTATCTACTTTTTCTAGACCAGTCATGATTTTATAAACTTCTCTCATATTCCCCCTTTGTTGTCTCTTTTCCAAGCTGAAAAGTCCCAGCCTTCTTAATTCCTCCTCATTCGGAAGCCGTTCCAGACCCCTCATCATTTTTGTTGCCCTTTTTTGAACCTTTTCTAATTCCAATATATCTTTTTTAAGATGGGGCAATCAGAACGGCACGCAATATTCAAGGGTGTGGGCGTACCATGGATTTATATTGAGGCAATACGATATTTTCTGTCTTATTATCTAATGATCTTTTATGTACTTGAAAACTATTATGTCCCTGCTCAGTCTTCTCTTCTCCAGACTAAACAAACCCGGTTTTTTCAATCTGCCCTCATAGGTCATGTGTTCTAGGCCATTAATCATTTTTATTGTTCTTTACTGGACGTTTTACAATTTGTCTACATCTTTCCTGAAATGTGGCCCCAGAACTGGAAACCATACTCCAGTTGAGGCCTAATCAGAGCGGAGTACAGCCGACAAGCTAATACATCCCAGAATGATGTTTGCTTTTTTTGTAACAGCGTTACACTGTTCACTCATATTTATCTTGTGATCTGCTATGACCCCCAGACCCTTTTCCGCAGTACTCCTTCCTAGGCAGTCATTTCCCATTGTGTATGTGTGCAACTGATTGTTCCTTCCTAAGTGGAGTACTGTGCATTTGTCCTTCTTGAATTTCATCCTGTTTACTTCAGACCGTTTCTCCAGTCTGTCCAGATCATTTTGAATTTTAATCCTATCCCCCAAAGAACTCGCAACACCTCCCAGCTCTGTATCATCTGCAAACTTTATAAGTGTACTTTCTATGCCATTATCTAAATCATTGATGAAGATATTGAACAGAACTGGACCCAGAACTGATCCCTGCCGGACCCCACTCACTATGCCCTTCCACCTGGAATGTGAACCACGGATAACTACTCTCTGGGAACAATTTCCCAACCAGTTATGCATCCATCTTATAGTAGCTCCATCTAGGTTGTATTTCCCGAATTTTTTTATGAGACAGTCATGTGAGACAATATCAAAAGCCTTACTAAAGTCAAGATATACCACATCTACCGCTTCCCCACTAACCACAAGGCTTGTTACCCTGTCAAAGAAAGCTATCAGGTTGATTTTAACATGATTTGTTCTTGACAAATCCATGCTGACTGTTACTTATCACCCTTCTAGGTGTTTGCAAATTGATGGCTTAATTATTTGCTCCATTATCTTTCCAGGTACAGAAGTTAAGCTGACTGGTCTGTAACTCCCCAGGCTGTCCTTATTTCCCTTTTTATAGATGGGCACTAGATTTGCCCTTTTCCAGTTCTCTGGAATCTCTCCTGTTTTCCATGACTTTTCAAAGATAATCGCTAATGGCTCAGATACCTCCTCAGTCAGCTCCTTGCGTGTTCCAGGATGCATTTCATCAGGTCCTGGTGACTTGAAGACATCTAACTTGTCTAAGTAATTTTTAATTTGTTCTTTCCCTATTTCAGCCTCTGATCCTCCCTCATTTTCACTGGCATTCACTATGTTAAACGTCCAGTCGCTACTAACCGTTTTGGTGGAAACTGAAACAAAAAAGTCATTTAGCACTTCCATTTCCACATTTTTTGTTGTTATTTCCCCCCCCCCCCCCATTGCGTAATGGGCCTACCCTGTCCTGGGTCTTCCTCTTGCTTCTAATGTATTTGTAGAATGTTTTCTTGTTACCCTTTATGTCTCTAGCTAGTTTAATCTTGTTTTGTGCCTTGGCCTTTCTAATTTTGTCCCTACATACTTGTGTTATTTGTTTATATTAATCCGTTGTCATTTGACCTAGTTTCCACTCTTTGTAGGATCCTCTTTTGGATTTCAGATGATTGAAGATCTCCTGGTTAAGCCAGGGTGGTCTCTTGCCAGACTTCCTGTCTTTCCTATGCAGTGAGATAGCTTGCTCTTGTGCCCTTAATAATGTCTCGTTGAAAAACTGCCAATTGTCTTAAATTGCTTTTCCCCTTAGACTTGTTTCCCATGGGATCTTACCTACCAACTCCCTGAGTTTGCGAACGTCTGCCTTCTTGAAATCCATTGTCTTTATTTTGTTGTTTTCCCTTCTACCATTCCTTAGAATCATGACCTCTATCATTTCATGATCACTTTCACCCAAGCTGCCTTCCACTTCCAAATTCTCCACCAGTTCCTCCCTATTTGTCAAAATCTAATCTAGAACAGCCTCCCCCCAGTAGCTTCCTCCACCTTCTGAAATAAAAAATTGTCTCCAATACATTCCAAGAATTTACTGGCTAATTTGTGCCCTGCTGTGTTATTTTCCCAACAGACATCTGGGGAGTTGAAGTCCCCCGTTACCACCAAAGCTGTGCTGTGGATGATTTTGTTAGTTGTTTAAAAATGTGTCTGCTGTTAGTCATCAGGGTCAAATGAGTTTCTTCTATGGTCCATTCTGAGAGTTAAATGTTCTTTGATGGGCCACCAACACGAAGCTGTCTGGCTTCCTCCTTTCCCAGCCAAGCATCTTTGTGTGTCTGTGTGCGCTGTTTCCAGTGCAATAAAAGCGAAGGTTTTGAACGGTAACTCATCTTTATTTGTTTTCTACACGTTGGGATAGTGGGCACGTCCAGTACATAAGCCGACATTTTAATCATTGGCTTCCTGGAATGTAAGGCCCCAAATCTCAGCATTACTTCCCAGGAAAATGACATGTAAAGTAACATTGAAGCACCTCTGACAGAGAGATACATTACTAGTTCTCATTTTCAAAGTGTTGCCTCAAAGCCTCCCTGACTTGAATTCCTCCCCTCTGGGCTCCTCTGATAGCCCTGGTATCTCGCCGCTCAAAATCAGCGGCCAAGTGGTCTGCCTCAGCACTTCACCCACTAGCAAACCTTTCACCTTTAGCTTCACAAAGGTTATGCAACGTGCAATCACAGAGCTATGATCATGGGAATATTATCCTCATTAATGTCTAACCTGTCATAAAGGCATCGCTAGCGTGCCTTCAATCTGTGAAAGGCACATTCAACTGTCATCCAACACCACCTCAGCCTGTTGCTGAACCACTCCTAGGTGTCCCGTGTAAGGTTACATGAGCCATGGCTGTAAGGCATACGCTGGGTCTCCCAGGATCACTATAGGCATTTCCACATCGCCCACTGTGATCTTCTGGTCTGGAAAGAAAGTCCGTGCTTGCAGCTTTCTGTACAGGCCGGTGTTCCTCAAGATGCGTGCGTCATGCATCTTCCCAGATCACCCTGCATTGATGTCAGTAAAACGCCCATGGTGATCCACAAGCTCCTGCAACACCATGGAGAAGGACTCCTTCCTATTGATGTACTCCATCACAAGGTGGTCTGCTGCCTCATTTGGAATGTGTGTGCCATCTATCACCCCTCCACAGTTAGGGAAACCCATTTCTGCAAAGCTGTCCACTATTTCACGCACATTTCCCATAGTCACGGACACAGTCCTTCATAGCAGGATATGATTAATTGCCCTGCACACTTGCATTAATGCAGCCCCAACGATCTACTTCTCGACTCCAAATTGATTCATGACCGATCGGTAGCAGTTTGGCGTCACCAGCTTCCACACAGCGATTGCCACACGCTGCTCTATCGATAGGGCAGCTCTCATTCTGGTATCCTTGTGCTGCAGGTCTGGGGCGAGCTCCGCACCCAGTTCCAGGAAGGTGGCTTTCCGCATTTGAAAGTTCTCTAGCCACTGCTCTTCATCCCACTCCTGCACGACGATACGATCCCACCACTCAGTGCTTGTTTCCCGAGCCCAAAAGTGACGGTCTACCCTCTGCAGCTGTTCTGTGAATGCCAAAAGCAATCTAAAGTTGCTCCTATCCATATCATGAAGCATGTCAGGCACCCAAGAGTCTTCTTCAGTTAGGAACTTGACGATTAACCGCACTGCCATCCGCAATGTCTTCGTGACAGTTAACAGAGCATGGGAGAGCAGGGCAGGATCCATCCCTTCTCACAAAGATGCCGGGGTGCACAGCAAAGAAGGGCCATTGAAAAATGCCGCAAAAGAAAGCCAGAAGCCTGTGGGACAGAAGGCAATGCATAGAGCCCGGTCGCAAGATGCGCCACGATCTGCCCCGCCTTCCCGCAACACGTAGCAACAGAAGGTTTCGAGTTGGACGGTGGGATAGGTACCCACAGTGCATTGCTCACACTGTTGATGATGGTGCCCCAACCGTGGACGCGTGCTGCCGACAGAGGAAGCAAGTGTCAGCATGAGATTCTGGGGTTTTTTTATGTTGACTTTTGGGTGTCAACATCACTATTGTCGACAAAAATTGGTAGTGTAGACAGGGCCAGAGAGAATCTCTCCTGTTTTCCCCTCCTCTTTTTATAATTCAGTCCTATGTGCTAAAAACGTCTTCAATTCTCAGCTGAGTCATGGAGATGGGCTGTGGATGTGAGCTTCAAGCCATCCCTGTGATGGAATGTAAATTTCTTGTTCACACCTTCCCCCCCCCCGCTGGAGAATGACTATTTGACCAGGGGCCAGCCTTGCTGTCTGTGGGTGTTCCCCAGGATTGAAACGTATTTTCACTAACATCCTACAGTAAAATCTCATAACTGTACATACACGGTATTGCTACACATTTTAACAGGACGATAATGTTTGCTGATTATGCGTTTCCAAATGATACCTGGCAAGGCGTACTTTGTACAAAATAGATCATAATTTTGTAGAAGAGTGAACATAGGGGTACAAACTGTCACACAGTGTCTGTCTGCGTGTTCACAGCAGATACATCCTCATTTGCAGAGTGTTCTGCACCTTTGAGGACCTGGGGACCTGGATCTGGACTTTATTGGTTACTAAGGACTGGGGCTTAATTAAAAAAAAAATTAATGACAACATCTTAGGAATTCACCTGATCTCATTTGTTTTCTTTCATCTGAGCAGGGTTTCCCGTTTTCAGACCTGATGTGATCTCCCAGCTGGAACAAGGGGCAGAGCCGTGGGTCCCAGACCTCCAGGGTTCAGAGGAAAGGGAGATCCTGAGAGATCCCTGCACAGGTGAGGAAACATAAAACCTATTCAGAGTCTGAAAGTGCCTGAAGGAAA
This sequence comes from Eretmochelys imbricata, assembly GCF_965152235.1. Classification (NCBI taxonomy): domain Eukaryota; kingdom Metazoa; phylum Chordata; order Testudines; family Cheloniidae; genus Eretmochelys; species Eretmochelys imbricata. Next base: position 6,791,497 of record NC_135599.1, on the reverse strand, counting down.
CATCTGGGATCCTCTACAAAGATCTTAGGAGCTCTCTGAGTTCAGGATTGTCCCCAGCAAACGTCATATCCCCAGGGAAGATATAGCTCATGGCTTCCTACAGATTCTAACTGACACCTGTCAGTAGCTTCTTCCCTTCCCGCTGAGAATTTAGATGGGATGTGAAGGCTGAATTGATTCCCTTTGGGGGAATTCAGTTCCTGGTTTTTATTTGACCTCTCTCCAGCACTTATTTTGGTTTGGTCTTCCCCTTCCCATCCCTGTTTGAGGTTTCTCTCTCTGTCCCAGCAGGTGCTGGGATGGTGAGTGAGAATGAGGAGCAGAATTCTCAGCAGGAAGATGCTGAGCAAGTGGAATCACAGGGAGCATTATCGCAAAGATCGAAAGGGAATGTGTCCAGGAGTCGTGAGCAGGGAACAGCCTGTGAGATTCAGCACAGACCAGAGAGACAGCAGGGAAACCAGCCAGATGAGAAATTGAGTACATTTATTTACTGTCAGGGAACACACAAGGACCTTAAAGAAACCACAGCCCAGCAAAAAATCCTCAGGGGAACGAAAAAAAATACATGCACTGAGTGTGGGAAGAACTTTCGGGACTGCTCATCCCTTACTAAACATCAGAGAACGCACAGAGCAGAGAGACCTTTTGAATGCTGTGAGTGCGGGAAAACCTTCATTTGGCACTCGCACCTTATTACGCATCAGAGAATCCACACAGGTGCGAAACGCTATGAATACCGTGAGGGTGGGAAAGCCTTCAATCCGAACTCAAACCTTATGGCACATCACAGAATCCACACAGGTGAGAAACTTTATGAGTGCAGTGAGTGTGGGAAAAACTTCACTCAGAGCTCAGACCTTACTACACATCAGAGAATCCATACGGGAGAAAGACCCTATGAATGCCGTGAGTGTAGGAAAAGTTTCATTCGACGGTCACACCTGATTACGCATAAGAGAATCCACACCGGGGAGAGGCCCTATGAGTGCGGTGAGTGCGGGAAAAGCTTCACTGCCAGCTCAAACCTTATTCAGCATCAGAGGATCCACACCGGGGAGAGGCCCTATGAATGCAGTGAGTGTGGGAAAAGTTTCACTCAGAGCTCAGATCTTACTACACACCAGAGAATTCACACAGGGGAGAGGCCCTATGTATGCTGTGAGTGCGGGAAAAGCTTCATTCGACGGTCACACCTGATTACGCATCAGAGAATCCACACAGGGGAGAAACCCTATGAATGCTGCGAGTGCGGGAAAACCTTCACTGCCAGCTCAAACCTTATTCAGCATCAGCGAATCCACACCGGGGAGAGGCCCTACCAGTGTTGTGAGTGCGGGAAAAGCTTCGCTCAGAGCTCAGAACTTACTACGCATCAGAGAATGCACAAGGGAGAGCGACCCTACGAATGCTGTGAGTGCGGGACAAACTTCACTGACCGCTCCGCCTTTCTCAATCATCAGAGAATCCACACGGGAGAGAGACCCTACGTATGCTTTGAGTGCGGGAAAACCTTCACTCGGAGCTCAAACCTCATTACACATCAGAGGATCCACACAGGGGAGAAACCCTACGAATGCGGTGAGTGCGGGAAAAGATTCACTCACAGCTCAAACCTTATAACGCACCAGAGAATCCACACGGCAGAAAGGCTCTATCAATGTGAGTGCGGGAAAAGCTTCACTGAGAGCTCAACCCTTCTTAAGCATCGGAGAATCCACGCAGGAGACAAACCCTATGAATGCAGCGAGTGCGGGAAAACCTTCCCTCGGCGCTCAGCCTTTATGTCTCATCAGAGAATCTGCAAGGGAGAAAAACACCATAAAAACATCTAGGGCTATCTAGCCATTTTTTTTTCTTTTGCTAATTCCCACATAGTAACCTGTAAGGCTGTTTGAACCGTTGGCATCAGTGTTATCCCGCAGCTTGTCCAGACGAGTTGCCCATTTTGACCTTTTGCCGTTCATCCTGGGTTGAGGTGAACCTTGCTCTCCACTCCATTGTCCCACGAGTAATGGGAGTGCGTCCCTCCTCCCAGGAACCAGGGAGCATCACATTTAGACGGTTCCACCTATAGCAAAGGTCCTGTTAGAGTCTCCAATGATACAGGTTGCTCTGGGTTGTACTGAGGAGCAGTTATTTTTGGACAGTTTTTATTTTCATTTAAAATATATTTAAATTTTGTGAAAAGCAGGAGCTGCGGGGGGGAAGTGTCATTTCAGCCTCTGTGACACTGGAAGGAGATGGGGAGATTCCCTCCTTCGCCATCACTCCAGAACGGTTACCTCCTGTTTGAGCCATGCAGAGTTTATCTTCTTCATATTCTAGCTCTCCACTTCTCAAAGTGCCGTCTGATGCAGTGTTCCCAGCTGTCTGCGCTTGGAGATGATGCTTTGACTTCTTTAATCCTAAATCGCTATGGCTGGAGATGAAAGTGTCAAAGACCTGGAAGGGGACTTCAAATGGTTCCCAAAGACAGTGGGACATTTGGGGTTTAAATTCCAGTTTCCATCTATTGGCAAAGCCACTTCTGGCAAGGGGGCTGTTCCTCCCCTCCCCCCACCCCCATTGTGAGGATGCTAAAACTTTTATAACATCACTCAAAAACGAGACAGTGCTGAGTGAAGCAGGTTTGAATGGATCAGAGGAGAATGTCATGGGAGAATCTTGTCTTGATTCTGAGTTATTAGGTGTAACCTGCTCTGGATTTTCCCTTGACACTTTCGTTGTCATGTAGTCTATCTCTCTGTGACATGGGTTTCTATCTCTCCTGAAGAATGTTTAGTCGCCCAATGGGATATTAGTTTAGTTTGACAGGATGTAGCTCAAATTTACCGGAGACTTTGAGACAAATGATGATTTGCTAAAGTCATTACTTCTCACTTCAGCGTTGCTTTTTCCCCACCTCTCCCTGATGATGTGGAGAAAGTTCAAATGCAGTTCTGTCAACAGGAGAGAACTCTCCCATTTACTGGACATGCTAACAAAGAAACAGCCGTGATTTGAAATCTCCACTCGGAAATGGTGAACAGCAGCAGACTGAACAGAAGGAAGTGCATCTGATCACAGTGTAGTTCCATTGTTTAAGTCAATATTGTCTCAGATGATCTGGGGAGAGAATTCCACACTAAGTGACTTGGAACCAGGCAAAATGCCCATGTATTCGGTACCCAGAGCATTTGTAACCTAGGCTCTACAGAAGATCTTTCCTATGATATGGGAAATGCTGCCCTTCACAATACAGTGTGTGGAAGAAATAGAAATGGGGGGTTTTGTTGAATTTATCCTTTGTAGGAGCCACAAATGTGTATAAAATGAAACAAGTGTTAAAAATGGAATCGCTGCAGAAAAATAGCCGTTTTTGAATAGAAATGTCACTTCTGGTAACTTACAGAGATTCTGATCCAGGCCTATATCTAGTTCCTAGTCTAGACGGTGCCACCTAATTAAAGAATATTGGGGCATGTTTGGGGAAGCCGTTCCGCACTAACATTGTTGATTTTTTTGCGTGGTTTGGTAAAGGATTCTACTTCAGAGACGTGTAAATGTGCCATAATCCAGGCCAATGATTTAGAAAAAAGTGGGTTAGAAATAGTACACCCCCAGTTCTTGGTTTTCACCCCAATAAAGGAAACTATGATAATCAACAGCCCAAGGAAAATCGTTTGTAGAACACCACTCCCTAGTTCAGTGTCACTGGTTACAGTCCCAAAGGATCCCATGGTTAGATGGAGCACAATCATCCTTCACTGTTTGGCTCCAAAGTTGAATGAGGCAGAGAAAGAGAGAGAGTTCTTTAGAGGACATTCCTTCCCCGTGGATCCCAAACTGGCTGCCTGAGTGGGTAACGAGGACTTTCGCGCAGTGGAAATAACGGTAACCAGTGAGGGAATGCATGTGTCAGGCTCCAGTTTCAGACTGTAGGATACACACATATTGGGTCCTGATTCTCTGTTTTTGTCTCTTAGGGCTTGTCTACACTTACAATGCTGCATCTGCAGTGCTGTAAGGAAGAAGCTCTGAGAGCTCTCACATCCGCTCAGTTAATCCACCTCCCCAGGAGGTGGGAGCTATGTCAGCAAGAGACGCTTTCCTGCCAACATGGTGTGGTCTATATGGGGCGTTAGGTCAGTATAACTAAGTCGTTCAGGGGTGTGGATTTTTCACACCCCGAAGCAATGCAGTTATACCAGTATAGGACTGCAGCGTAGACCAGATTTTGGTTTTGCTCTTGTGTTGTGTGCGTTTGCAACCTTTCTCCTCTATGCCCTCCTACTTTGAAAGATTAAAAAGTGTGAAAATACAAGGAAGGTGTTTTTTCTCAAGATGCAAACATTCCCCCAGAGGAGACCCCTTGGCACCAACACCCACCGCAGAAGATCTGGAGATCTGCGAACTCCCATGAGTGGGACCACAACTTGACTCAAAGGTTCACTTAGTGACTGTCCTAATTAAAGGAAAACTAAGACGTAGGGCAAGTTTCTGTGATCTTTGAATATGTTACCTGATTATAGAGAGTTGTGTATTATTGTTATAGGGTCACCAATTGATCTGACCAGAAGAGAAGTTCCTTATCCCGGAATCAGGCTACCTGTGTTAACCAGGTGTGACAACCTTAATTATATTGGAAAACTGGAAGTTGTCCTGTGTTTTGTTTGCTAGTAATGCGGAAAACAGTGGCTAATCCTGAAAAGTTTATTTGATGTAATATACTCCCTTTTGCATCAGGATTTCTGATAGAAAACCTCACTTCAATGGTTAGGGTGGGAGAACGTGTGTGAGAAATACTGCAGAACCAAATATTGGCCCAGTACAGATTTTCATTTTTTGTATTTCAAGCGGAACTTATTTTGATGAGCTTCAAAATCAATTTCTATTAAAAGGAAAACGACTCGAGGAGACAAGGTGGATAACCTTTTGCCCAGTTAGACTGTAAGGGTCACTGAGTTCTTCCCTTCTCTTATTTGCCAAGGAAAGACAGGACATCTGTCAGAGGATGTCTCCATTTATTTTTAAGCATCGTGATGGATGCATCATGTAGGTTTTCTGTTACATATTTTTGCTACCAGTTCTTGTTATAGATGCTGACACCCCCTTTCCTTTTGAGGAGGGCAGCTGGTAGAACATGGCCATTTAACCCTCAGGCCTTAGAGAGATTGAGCCCCTCTGGGAAAGAAGACATGACATCAATTCCAACCTTGATTCGTCTCCCTATATGTGAGAAAGCTACTAGCATGGAGGGCTGGGCCAGCTGTCCGCTTGCCTGGTTCCTCAACTGTAGCTAGTGTGACTCCCACTAGGCCCCGGTGAAGGGATGAAAAACAGGGGAGGGACTGGGGGAAATGCGGTGTCTTTCCCTGTCTCTGTTGGAAATCAGGGAGAGGAGCAGGGAGAGAAAGGGGGCCATAAAGTCCCTTCAGATTTTGCCTCTTCTCTCTCTCTAATACTGATAAAATTCTCCCCCAGTTTTGCTCCTTTCCCCCCTAACTAAAATGTGTATAAAATCCATGTAGATTCCCCCCTTTTCTCTCAAACTATCTACCTTTTCTCGCTTCCCCTTCTCTGAGTTTGCCCCATTTCTCTCCCCAGTTCTCAAAATGTCAATTTCAAATCATCTCTGATGTGGGGGGATTCCCCCACCCATTTGATATGCAGCGATTGCGGGAAATTGTCCTGAATCATTCCCCCAAATGGGCAGGGGGTTAGTGGGGGCTGTTTGCGGGAGTCCTGAGACACAGCTGCTTCTGGGGTGGAGACGGGGTGGCCCTTCTCTGCCAGCAACAGGGCATGGAAGGGGCCAGGGATTTCCCCTTACCCCTGAATTTCCCCATCACCGGTCATAGACTCATAGAATATCAGGGTTGGAAGGGACCTCATGAGGTCATCTAGTCCAACCCCCTGCTCAAAGCAGGACCAATCCCCAATTTTCAGCCCAGATCCCTAAATGGCCCCCTCAAGGATTGAACTTACAACCCTGGGTTTAGCAGGCCAATGCACAAACCACTGAGCTATCCCTCCCCGCCCCTTGCGTGTGATCCATAGATGGGAACCCCTCTCCAGGAGCCTAATGGCTTCCCTGCTTGACTCCAGGTGTGAGGGGCTCTCAGTCTTCCTTGTTGGCATCATGCCACTTGAATTAACGAATGGAATAAATTCAGTATTAATTGGGCCACAGACAGCAGGAGAATCCCTCTTTAGCCCAGCACACAGGCGCTCCCCTGAAAGGCAGGACACCCCTGTTCCACTGTTAACTCTCGCCCCCAGGATGAGTGCCTTGCCCCTGGACGAACCGCAACGAGCGGCCTCGCCCTCCTCCCTGTCCCATTTGGGTGACCTCTGGGCATCGAGCACTCGTAGATTCTGTTGCTCCTGAATTATCGGGGCTAATTCCCTTGCCTTGTCCCTAGGGCTGGGGGATTTCGACACTCCCTCCCACTGCACCTGACTCATTAGATTCTCTGATTTCCCACAAGGTGCTTTCCTGCCATCTAATCCCCCCTGAGATACTGCTGACCCCCTTACCATGCATTACTAGGTTGAATCCCACTTGCTCACGCTCCCTGACCCCTGGCTTCCCTTCGATTGTCTCATTTTCACTGGTCCCTTCTGTCAGTAAGATGGTGACCCAGGGAAGTTCCCCCTCTGGTTGGAGTCGCTACATTCTGGGACAGAGAGGTGGTTTAGGTGTCCCTTGGACGATGAGATGCAGATAATTAAATATGGAGCGCCAGAGGAGCTGTCCCCAGGATTTCCCTGCTTAGAAATGAGCTTGAATACAGCCTGGCCCACCTCCACAAAGATGCGTCAGAACTGGAAAAAGAACAGCGAAGGGCAACAAATGTGATTAGGGGTACGGAAAACGCCTGCGCGAGGGGAGATTAAAAGAACCGGAAATGGTCACCTCAGAAGGGAGACAACTGAGGGGGGCATATGATCGAGATCTATAAAACCATGAGTCATGTGGAGAAAATGAATGAGGGAGTGTTATTTACCCCCCTTTGCACTCACAAGGGCTAGGGGTCACCCGAAGCATCTCCAGGGCTATGAGGAAAGGGAGATGCTGAGAAGGGCATGGGCAGGTAAGAAATTAGTTAAACCCCCTCCAAAAAAATCTCAGGGCCTGCAGGAAACAGCCGGGACCCTGGGAGCTCTCGGAGTTCAGGGTTGTCCCCCTCAGATGTGCTATCCATATGGCTCATGGCTTCCCATCCATCCTCACTGACACCTGGCAGCAGCTCCCTCTCTGACCTCCTTTCCCCCTGAGTTTTCAGATGGGAGGTGGAAGCAGAATTGGTCCCCTCCTCTCTTCCCCTCTGGGGCACAGTTTGGTGGGTTCAAGTCCTGTTGTTTTTTCTCCCATCTCTCCAACCATTTAATCTGGTTTCTTCCCAACTTGCCAAGGTTTCCTTTCTCCTCGGCACAGGGAGCAACCCTCCTCCCCGCATCCCAGCAGCCGAGACGGGAGGATGAGCAAGAACGAGGGGGGGACGCCTCAGCTGCGAAAAGCCGAGCCAGAAGAACCACATGGGAGATTGGCAGGAAGATATAAAGGGAAGGTTTCCCAGAATCATGAGCAGGGGAAAGCCTACGAGAGGCAGTCAGGGAAGAAAGAAGGTGAACCCATTAATGCCAGGCTGAGTTTGCCCCATGCCAGAAGCTGCACTCCCACCCAGCCACTTCAACCAGACCTATGGGGCCCATCTCAGTACCCTCGCTGGCCTGGCCAGGCTCTGCGCACAGTCCCCCTGGCATCCGCCTGCCCGCACTGACCTTGCTGCTTGTCTTATATAGGGCCCTTCTGGCCCCGGATTGGTCGCTCCATCACCCCCTCTGATTGGCCACGCCTCTGCAGTCACTCTAGGCTGCCCGGAGGACTTCTCGCTGCTCTTTTCTGGGGCAGGGTGATGCAGGGCCACGGAGCCTCCAGCAAGGGGCCTCCGGCCCTAGTCCCTCCTGCCCCGCCCCTCCCCACTGTCCGAGAGACATCCAGCCCCATAACCCCTCCTTTTCCCTTTTTAAAGTGGTGCTGATGTGGAGGTCAGGAGAGGTGGGAAGAGGCTCCCCCCGGTGCCCAGCCTCTGGCCCTGTGGGGAAGTGGTTTCTACCATCAGAGGTCTCTGGTTATCGCTATGGGGTTGAGGTGCAGGGTCTCTGTTCTGTTAGGCCCTTGTACTGCACACAACACCATGGTACGTGAAATTGTATCAGCCTGATTGAATACCTTTCACTCTCCTTTCAGCTTCACGTTGTTCTCGGTTGTCTTGCCCTCTCCCCTGCGGGAGAAGCTTGTGCACCGGAGCGGCTCGTTTTGGTAGGGCTGTCTGCTTGTGTCGCTTTCGGGTGGTGGTTCCAAATAGACTCCTTGGTACATATTTGCCGTTAGAGGAGACAACATTTAGAAAATAAATGCACCTTGCCTTCAGAGTGGAAGGTGGTGAGGTGTGAGATGGTCCTTAGTTCCTAGGAGAGTCCATTCCAGAGTCTCAGAGAAAGCTCTGTCTCCCGCACAGATGAGCTGGGTTAAAAAAAAAAAAAAAGATCATTTCATGGAGGAGGAGTCCATCAATGGCTATTAACCAAGATGGTCAGCGATACAACCCCCTGCTCCAGAGGTCCCTAAACCTCTGGCTGCCAGAAGCTGGGACTGGATGACAAGGGATGGGTCACTCGATGATCGCCCTGTTCTGTTCATTCCCTCTGAAGCACCTGGCACCGGCCGCTGTCAGAAGACCCAATCTGGCCGTTCTTATGAGCTTTACCCTTCTTGTAGACAGCTCCGTTGTGCCAGGTGGTAAAGGCCCAATCATCATCCACTAGGATTGTTACCCCGGAATTTGACAGCCCTGCGTATACCCTGGACGTGACAGCCCGGCCGTCAGCGATTTTGTGGCTGAAACCCTAATACCACCTAGGTAGGAATGATCTTCGGCCTTTGTGAGACAAGGTCAGATAGCGGCAGGCTTGCAGTCTGTTAACCAGAATGGGAGGATGGGACAGAAAGTTGTGGAAGTGAACACAGCGACCTGGGTTTGAAGTGCCCCTGACGTATTGTTGTTATGGCTAGAAATACTAGAAGTGTTTTGAGATAACGAGCAGTTGGTTGAAATTAGGAGAATTGGTGACCCAGTAGAGGAGTCTATAGGTTATGTGCTTTGTTAGAGTTTGCCATAAAAGATTAGGTGAAAGTAAACGCCTTGGAGAAGCCCGAGGGAGCTTTTCTTAGGGCAAGGAGCTGGCATCTAAACCCCGCATCAGCTGGATGGAAAGAGGGCCCCTGGAAGCCCGGCTGGTGATCACTCAAAACCATCTCAGACTGTGGTTAACTTTATCTGGGTTGTCCTAAACCTACTGCGGGCATGTGTGTGTGTGCGTTTAATATCTAATAAATAGTAGTTTTAGAGAAGAGCACGCTTGCTTGTATCAATCTTTTATCAGACGGAAGCCCCATGTTCCCATTGATTTATTCCTGACGCTGCCTGCAGAGAAACAGCCGGATCTGTGTTGACCTTCATTAAAGCTCCCTCTAAGCCCTGCCAAGGTGGGGACGGTCGCCAGCTAGGACTAGCCCCAGACGCTGCTGACAGGAACTCCTGATCAGAGAGTCCAGGTGATTGAGAGAGACCTCAGGGAAAGCGCTGAGGACAGGCAGGAAATTGACTGCACAGTGAGCCCTTCCTCCTCCCCATCTCTGCTCCTCGTGTATCTGGGAGGACACCCCAGAGCTGCGGTCATCATTAAGATTAAGGCCAAAAGGGATGATTCCATCAGCGAATCTGACCGGCTTCACCCAGGCCCTTAAATTTCTCCCACTGACCCTGTATGGGGTCCAATAACTTGTTGCGGATAAAGCTTATTTTCCTGACTGGCATCCAGCCTTTCTGGCCCTGGCAGAGCTGGTTCTGTGATGGGGAGAGAGAGCCTCCAAGAATGGGGTGGTGACCAAGTTTCGCATCTTGAGGGCGGAAGGAAACAGGAGCGAGAGAGAGACTGAAGAGGACTGGTGTGGAGAAAGTAAATCAGGAAGTGTTATTTACTCCTTCTCATAACACAAGAACTAGGGATCACCAAATGAAATGAATAGGCAGCAGGTTTAAAACAAACCAAAGGAAGTATTTCTTCCCCCAACACCCTGTCAACCTGTGGAACTCCTTGCCAGGGGCTGTTGTGAAGGCCAAAAATATAACTGGGTTCAAAGAAGAATTAGATAAACTCATGGAGCATACGTTTATCAATGGCTATTAGCCAAGATGGTCAGGGATACAACCCCATGCTCTGGGTGTCCCTAAACCTCCAATTTCCAGAAGCTGGGACTGGATAGCAGGGGATGGATCACTAGGAATTCCCTGTTTTGTTCATTCCCTCTGAAGCACCTGGCTCTGGACACAGTCGGCAGACAGGACACTGGACTAGATAGACCATGGGTCTGACGCTGTATGGCCGTTCTAATGTTCTTATTCAATTTCCTCTGTCGCTGACTTCTGCCAGTTCTTCCTCAGTCTTCTTCACTTTCTCTTTCCTCCCTCAAGTATCTAGTTCAATATTTGCTTATATGTATCCCATCTTCCCTGCAGTGCACCTGTCCCAGCTACCTGCCCCAGCTACCTGCCCCACCTTCTTGGCTCCCAGTAGGAGTGGGAGGTGGGGGGCCAAACAACTTAGTGTTAAGAGCCAGACTAATGTCTGCGTGTGATTGTCTAATAGGGCTGCTTGCGATTGCGGGGGACAGAGCTCGGAAGCCCTGGGGCTCACTTCTGGTTTATGTCTTACGTTACTAAGAATCTCATGCTTCAGGGTTTCAGATGGCCCCGTGCAGGGGTCAGGAAGGGATTTTTTTCCCCCCAATGTATTCTGGGAGGTCTTTTTATCTCCTTTCGCTGGCCCTGGCTGGAGATGGGACAGTGGGCCGGGGGAGCGCTGAGGGCTCTGAGAAGGATCCGGGAGTTGTGGTGGATCATTGGAGATGATAGTACCGCTCTACTCAGCGTGGGTTCGGTCTCAGCCGGAGCACCGTGTCCAGCTTCGGTCACCGATGTATAGAAAGGATGTGGGGGAAGTGGAAAGGATCCAGAGGTGAGCGACAAAGGTGATCAAAGGGGTGGAATGCAAGCCCGATGGGCAAAGGCCGAAGGGGTTCGGTACATTTAGGTTGGAAAAGAGGAGATTAAGGGTGGATGTGATAGCGGTCTTCAAATACTTGAAAGGCTGCTGTAAAAGAGAAGTAGAAAAGTTGTTCTCTCTTGCCACCGAGGGCAGGACAAGAGGCGACGGGTTCAAACGACAGCTCAGCAGATAACGGTGAGGACAGCAGGACAGCTGAACAGACTCCTCGGGAGGCCCCGGGAGCTCCTTCACCGGAGGTTTACAGAAGGAGGCTGGACAGCATCTGTCTTGGCTGGCTTGGACACAACAAATCCTGCGCCTTGGCAGGGGGTTAGACTAGATGAGCCTTGCAGTCCCTTCTAGCCCTATGGTTCTGTGACTCTGATCCTCTGTTTGACCAGATGTTGCGAATCCTTCCAAAAGCGGCGTTTGCTTTTCCTCAGCTTGCACGAATACCTCCAGTGCAGACACCTTCAGATGTCCCCACACTCCCCCAAGAGCAAAGCTCTTCTACTGGTTAGGTTTCTTTGCCAGTCACCTGCCCCTTTGCACCTGTTGTCCAGATTCCGTCCTTCACCATCTTGGTTTTCCCGGCATTTACTTGCAATCTAATTTTTGATTGCCCTGGTTGACCATTTTGTTCCATGTCAAACTTAGTAAAGCAACGTCCTCAGCAAAGTCAAAGTTTCAGAGGAGCAGCCGTGTTAGTCTGTATTCGCAAAAAGAAAAGGAGGACTTGTGGCACCTTAGAGACTAACCAATTTGTTTGAGCATAAGCTTTTGTGAGCTTTATTAGTCTCTAAAGTCAAAGTTGTGTAACTCGTCTGCGCCAACCCATCGGACACGGTCCATAATGCCTTCTGCTGCCGGCTTCGTCAGCCACTCTCTAGCGAATGGAAAGAGGATTGGTGATGAGACACACCCCTCATCTCACCCCTCTCACAATATGGAGCCATGCACCAAAGCCTGCATCCAATCCCACTGCTCATCTCAGAGTTACGAACCCCTGAGTTACGAACTGACCGGTCACCACACACCTCGTTTGGAACCGGAAGTCCACAATCAGGCAGCAGCAGCGAGCAAAAAAGAAAAAAAGCAAATACAGTACTGTGCCGTGTTAAACATAAACTACTGAAAAAGTAAGGGGGAAAAGCAGTAATTTTCTTCTGCACCGTCAAGTTACAAAGCTGTATTAAGTCAATGTCCAGCTGTAAACTTTTGAAAGAACCACCCTAGCGTTTAGTTCAGAGTTACGAACATTTCAGAGTTACAGACAACCTCCCTTCCCGAGGTGTTCGTAGCTCTGAGGTTCTGCTGTACATCCGTCATATAAACTCCTCCTTACGTAGCTCAGCTTGTCTATGTTCCTCAAGGTCTCTCTGCGGACCCCATCAAACGCTTTCTTGAAGTTGACTACGCTGCCGCAGCTTTTTCAATGCACAGCTGAGGAACGAACATCTGTTCCCAAATGGTCTGGCTGGCTGGACCCCAGCCCCTCTGCTCACAATGCTTCTTTCCCGCCCTCCTTAATTCAGTCCAGCAGGACGGTAGCCAGGATTAATAACAGCCTGACACCGCTCTGGTTTGTGCGCTAAGATCCCCCTTTTCAGCACCGTCACAATGACGCCACGTTTCCAGTCACGGGGCACTTTCTCCTTCACCCTTATTTGGTTAGTTTGGTTAGCTGTTCAATTCGAACTCAGTACCGCTTCTTGAATTCTGTCCACCCCGGGAGCTCTCTCCTGTTGGAGCCCTGTGGTTCCTGCTTTCACTTCTTGGGTGTTACTGGTCCCTCAGATAGTGCCCACTTAGCACTGGCCTTTCTCTGAAACCTGGGCATGATCTTTGGCTCCGGGCAGTTTAATCTGGAATGGACTTGCACTTTTCATCATCTGACTTGTTCTTCGTGCATTTTAACTATCTGTCCATGAGAGTCGCTGATGGGCATCGCCTCTGGGGGTCTGATTTTTCCTGAGCTGTCTTCCGCTATTTATTAGAGCTGCTGGAAATCTCTCCTCTCTGCCGCTGCTTCTGCCTCCACAGCTTTCACCGGGACCCAGGCACTTCTGTCTTGCGTGCCTCTCAGCTTTCGTCTTTTGCCCTTTTCCCTCACGTTCGCCTCTGAGGTCTGCCTCTTGCACGGTTCCTTTTTGGCCCCTCGTCAATCAATGCCCACGTTCCACCTTCTTCTGGCCTCTTCGGTGGCCCACTGCCGTCTTGTCTACTGTCCTTTTTCCCATTCAACCATCTGCCTTACAGACTTTTGATCAGCCTGCTCCTGTAAAACACCGGCCCAGTTGCTGAATGCAGTCTGGAACCTCCCCCGTCTTTCTTGGACCCCGCACTCCTCTATCGCTCCAACTCGCCTTTTGTCTCTCTTCGTCATCTGTTTGAGTTTCAGTTGTAACGTAGCCGCTAAAGGATAATGCTCTGAGACCCCATCTGCTGACTCAGGCACCCCCCTGAGCAAATGCCCAACCCTGGGATATACCCACATGTTCTCTCCGATTGACAGTCGCACTGTGGGCTGATCTCCCTGTGAGCGTCTGAATCCTCTTGTGCTGAAAAAGACTGTCTCCTGTCTACAGGCTGTTTGTGCCAGGGAGATTCAAGCGCCATTCGTAACTCCTTCCCAGCAGGTAGAGTTGTTGCCCATTTGTGCATTGAAGTCCCCTATCATTAACTTAATGTCATGGCTGGGCACACAAGCCGGCACTTGCTGAACTGCTGGTGGAGTATATCCTTTTCGCCGTCATCTGCTGCATTTCCTGTGTTACACAGACAAAACTGGACAGGATCGTTTCAGGGGACAAGACAAGATGTCACGTTTATTATAATAACACGATTTGATTTAAGACCAATAACTAATATCTAATACCTATATACACACACCAAAACTTCTACAGCTGCTAGATAGTTCCCAGTCCTGAATGTAGCTTGAGTTCGTGGCTTAGGTTCGTAGCTTGTGGCGGCTAACTGGCCAGGAAAGCCGGGCACAAGGAAGGGCTGGGGCTCTGTTGGGCATGCACCGATGCCCTTCCATGTTGGCAGCAGAATGTTACCCGCCAAAGTCTTCCATCTCATCCATCCTTTTTGTAGGCTTTAGTTTGAATCCAGAGTCTACAGGTCTTGCTGTGTCCGGCTGCCTCTGGGGCCGGTGTGACTGGTCACCCGCCAATTGCAGACCTGACTTTCAGCCTGGGACCTGGCTTTGATCTTCCTTCCATTGTACTTTTGTTCTTTTCCTTTGAGGGTGGACTCTTCGTGCTTTGTCAGGGCTGTTGTCTGCATCTTCAGCCCTTGGTGTTTACACTTTATTTCATCAGGGCCGGCTGGGGCTGGAGGTTGATTCCAGCACCCATACTTACCTCATTCACACAGCAAACTAATAAGATTACAGCAGGGTTTTGCAAAAATGAAGTGAGCATTTTAAAATGGAGTTTGAGTTACAACATGGACATGTGTCAGGAATGGCAAACAGGGAGCAGACGTTCCAATATAGACAAATATAATGAATGACAAACAGGGAGCAGACATTACAATGTTGAAACAGTGCAAGTTTCAGTGATTTAAGCAGCAATTGGATTGAAAGTGAAACTCAATTAGCCAGTTCTCGGGGTACCTGGTTTTATGAATGAATGTTGTTTCATTCATAAAATTTTACTTATGAAGTTTTATTAATAAAGTGAACAATTAAAAACAATTTCATTGATCAGTTCTACACCTGGGGCAGATATCTGGATTACTGTACACTTGACAGGTCTTGTTTGCAGGCTGGTGGTTGTTGGTCTGTCACGCAATGACTTCCAAAGTCCCCCAGATAAAGAAAAGAAAGCGGGCACCTGACCAAAAGAGCCAAGGGGAAGGCTAGAACTTTTTAAAATGGGGAAAGAAACTTTCCCTTTGTCGGTTGTTCTCTCTGGGCTGCAAGGACATGGAGCAGCAATGCTGTAAGCAGGGATGCTGTGTAAGGTTTGAAGCAGGTATGAAAAGTGATCTTCCATACCTAGAAGGAATCATTGGGATAAGGAATGTTTAGCTAGATGCGATCAGGTTTATTTCTTTATTTTGGCTTGTGGACTCCTCTGTGCTAACCCCAGATGCTTTTGTTTGCTTGTAAACTTTAAGATGGACCCCCAAGGACGCTGTTTTGGGTGCTTGATTTTTTGGAATTGCTCTTTTAAAATCTAGCAAAAGCCTAAGTTTCAGGTGTATTTTCTTCCTTTTTGTTTTGAATAAAATTTACCTTTTTTAAGAACAGGATTTGGGTTTTTGTGTCCTCTGAGGTTTGTGCCCATGTCGTTTAATTAGCTGGTGGCAACAGCTGGTTTCCTTTGTTTGTTTTCTTTCTCCGCTCTTCCCCGGAGTGGGGGGGTGAAAGGGCTTGTGGGTACCCCACAGGGAGGAATTCCCAAGTGCTCCTTGCATTTCATTTGCATTGAAAGGGTTGCATTCGAACCCTTTCATTTGCATTGAAAGGCAAAGGTAATCCTCGGCTATATCAAAGGGTTTTTTTTGCATTTGGGTGGTGGCAGCGTTTACCAAGCCAAGGTCAGAGAGAAGCTGTAACCCTGGGAGTTTAATACCAGCCTGGAGTGGCCCGTATGAATTTTTAGAATCCTTGCGGGCCCCCAGCTTCCGCACTCGGAGTGCCAGAGTGGGGATTCAGCCTTGACAGTTGTGATGTTACCCAGCGTCATTCCTACACGTCTGTCATGGGTTCATCCTGCTGAGTATAAGATCATTGCCCCCTCAGACAACACCTCCCCACGCCCAGTCCATCACATCCCACTGACACCAAGTATTCTCTCATTTCTCGCGGAAGCTGTGTCAGCTGTGACGGGGCAAGGCCAGATGGCTATAGAAAAGTAGTGGGAGATAGATATATTAGCTCCAGACTAAACAAATCCCTGGTACCAGGATAAGTGAAATGGAAGCTGCTCCAGGTCAATTAAGACACCTGGGGCCAATTAAGAACTTTCCAGAAGGCAGGGAGAAGGCTAGGTTGATTGGGACACCTGAAGCCAATCAGGGGCTGGATGAAACTAGTTAAAAGCCTCCCAGTCAGTCAGGTGGGTGTGCATGTCAGGAGCTGTGGGAGGAAGTCATGCTGTTGGAGAGGCTGAGTAGTACACACCATATCAGGCACAAGGAAGGAGGCCCTGAGGTAAGGGTGAAGTGGAGCTTGAGGAAGTGAGGGCTGCTGTGGGAGAAGTAGCCCAGGGAATTGTACATGTCATGTTTCTAAAAGGTCAGCTACCATAGCTGATACTATTAGGGGCCCTGGGCTGGAGCCCGGAGTAGAGGGTGGGCCCGGGCTCCCCGCCCGCCACCTTTGCCCCCTGATTAATCACTGAGACTGGGAGACAACAGAGACTGTGCAAGGAAGGATAACTTCTCCTCACCTCCCTCGCTGGCTTATGATGAAAACGGCTCAGTAGACTGTGACCCTTGTCTCTAGAGAAAGAAGGGTTACGTGGAGGGTCACAGTGAGCCTCTGAGGCTAGCAAAACCCGCCAGGAAACGTGGGACCCACGGAGGCAAGGACAGAGCTTTGTCACACAGTTTCCTGTAGTTCACAACGTACGTACAGCAAAGTTCTCCATGAGCGGGTCGAAGAATTCTCCTCTTTTTATCCAGGCTTGCAGTCGGCACTGTGGCGAACAGTGAGAGAGTTACACAGCCGGCCTCCGCAATATGCCCGAATGTGAGAGCCCCTCACCGCAGCACACACCACTCACACCAATCCACACCGCACACCCATAATAACTCCAAACATGCGTAGCCCCTCACCCCAGCGAGCACTGGCCGTCCACCTCCTTCCCAAACCAACACCAATTTCCCAGCCCAGCCCCTCCTACGCCCAGATCACCCCCACACAACGCAACCGGCAGGCACAATAGCCCCAAACACCGCTCTGAAGCCTAAAACGCCTGTTGAATCAGGCTGATGTGACAGCAGCAGCTAACAGGGTCAATGAGAGCTCGTCTTGTTGATCTCCAGGTTCAATCATCACGGAGATTTGCCATCTCTTGCCGTCCAATTTTTTCAGTTCTCAGCCATTTTCAGCTTCTTTATGCACTTGACTTTCAGCTGCTCATTACCAGTTCCTCCCCCGATATATCCGAGGATTACCTTTGCCTTTCACATTGGTGTCTTATAATCCATCCTCTGAGTGACTAATACACCCAGGTCTTTCTCCTCTGTCATCCCCAGCAGATGAGTCTCCAGTTTATCGTGACTGATTCCCCAGCCTCCTCCACACACTTGGGGATCTTCCGAATCCCTTCCACTGCATCTGACTCACTATGTTCCCTAATTCCTCAAAAGGGGCTTTCTTGGCCTCCCATGCCCTCAGCTGCTGCATTCAGTGAAAGCCCCTGTTCCCTACTGCGCTAAACCCACCAGCCCATCCTCACTGGTCCCAGCTTCCTGGTGAGTCTCTCATTGCCACGGGGCCTCTCTGTGTCAGTATAAAGCAGTCCCAGGGTGACTCCCCGCTCTGGCTGGGACATAGAGATGCCGTCTCTGAGTTTTAGGAACCCCCTTTCGTGATGAGTGTCTGGCTGTGTGTGTTCTCAGCAGAGCACAGATACTCTTGGATTACCTGGGGGGCTGGGCCCAGAATGTTACTGTTTAGAAATAACCCGGGGTTAAAACAGTAGAACTTTCCCGGTTACAAATGCCCCATGAATTCACCCAGTCTCACTTGTTTTCTTTCCCTTTGAACAGGGTTGCCGATTTCCAAAACGGATGTGATCTCCCAGCTGGGAAAAGGGGAAGAACCCTGGGTCCCGGAGCTCCAGGGCTCCAAGGAAAGACAGAGTCTGCGAGGCGTCTGCACGGGTGAATTCATTAAACCCACTCTCTGAGCTCAGGATTGTCTCCTGCAGGTGTCGTACCCTCGGGGCAGATATCGCTCATGGCTTCCTCCCTATCCAGTCCGATGCCTGGCTGCAGCTCCCTCCCAGGTCTCCCTTCCCCCTGAGTGTTCGAGGGGATGTAAGGGCAGAATTGATCCCTGCCTCTCTCCCTTAAGGGGAGGAGTGTCAGGGATTCAGCTCCTAATTCTTTCAATCTCCACAGCACTTCCTTCGGTTTGTTGCCCCGCGAGCCTTTCCCCTTTTGGCTGGGCCCAGGGAATGACTGATCGCTGGATTCTTTCTCGCTGTCCCAGCAGGTGATTCGATGGTGGGTGAGAACGCGGAGCAGAACCCTCAGGAGGAAGACGCTGAGCAAGTGGAAGCACATGGAGGATTATCGCGGACATCCACAGGGAATGTGTCCAGACGTTGTGAGCAGGGAAAAGCTTGTGAGAGTCAGCACAGACCAGAGCAGCAACAGGGAAACCAGCCACGGGAGAAAGTGGATAAATCCACTAATTGTCAGCGAACTCACAAGAACCTCAAAGCAATCACAGCCCAGCAGCGAATCCCCACGGCAAAGAGAAAAAACCCATGCACCGAATGTGGGAAAAACTTCAGTTACCGCTCAGACCTTCTTATACACGAGAGACTCCACCCGGGGCAGAGACCTTACAAACGCTCCGAGCGTGGGAAAAGCTTCCACCGGAGCTCAGCCCTTGTTACACACCAGAGGATCCACCCAGGAGAGACCCCCTATGAATGTGCCGAGTGCGGGAAAAGCTTCTCGGTAAGCTCACACCTTATGCGACACCAGGGCACCCACACCGGCGAGAACCCTTATAAATGCGCCGACTGTGGGAGAAGCTTCAAACAGCTCCAACCTTGTGGCACATCAGAGAATTCACACGGGAGAGGGACCCTATATGTGCTCTGAGTGCGGGAAACGCTTCACTCAGAGCTCAGCCCTCATTAAACACCAGCGGATCCCCAAGGGAGACGAACCATATAAAGGCCTGGACAAAGGTTTTGCCTCCCGCAGAGTGGCCTTGAAAGGGTGTTTGCACCATTCGCTCACTGTGGTCTCGCAGGGGAGTCGCTTGCTTTTACAGCTTGCCCTCCGGTAAATCCCATGATCCTTTCTATCAAGTCTTCTGTCCCATTAGTCATGGGAGTGTGTCCCCCTCCTACCAGGAATGTCCATCTGCCCCCGGTGCGGGCGACAGAGCTGATCTCAACTAGCCACACTGAGGTCAAATCTATCTCGGCCTCAAGTCCACGGGCATCATTTTTATACTGTTTCTCCTCCAGCCCACCCCCAACCTGCAAGCTGACTGGGGTGAGTCCGAGAGATTTGCTCTTTCCCCATCACCATCTGGCCCCCGCCCAGCAGCAGCAGCTTCTGCCTGAGTTACACAGAGTTTGTCCTCCTTACATTCTCCTGGGGGGCTGAAAGGGGTCATTTCAACTGTTGGAAACAAAGTAATTTTCTTTTAAAAATTACGAACAAACATTTGGCTTAGAGAAATGAGAGAGGGGAGGCGAGCTCGACTAATTGTTTATCTTACTGCAACTCAAGGTACTGGCTTCCACATTATTTCTGTTACAATCTTTTTTGTATGCCTCTCCGTGGAGAGTTTTTAACCCTATTAGAGTAGGCTCAGCTTTACAGGGGTACTTTTCTCCAGGTACGTTGAGACCAAGGTATATTGTTTCTCAAAATTATGGGGATTCCGTTCTCTGGTATATCCTTAGACAACTAAGAATGTTTATAAATGGGCAAAATAATTTGCTTTAATGGCAGGTGTACCCTGTAGGTTATTAACGAATAACCAGCCCGTTTATAATTGGGCAAAGTGACAAATCGTAGCTAAACCCTATGAAAACGAAGAAAATATTCAGATCTGTATATTAGAAGACGCCATTTAAGGACCTGTTTTCAAACAGACCAATTATGAATATCAAGAATTTTAAATCCCGCTATTTCTCTGTTTATCAATGTTTAGCCCTTTTCTCATCTCCAGTAAGTCATGGTCTGACCATTTGAGAAACTGTTTGTATTTTAAGTGACAACACCACTTTCAAATTCCAATAAAATCAAAACACGAGTTCAAATCTAAACCCCTGGCATTGTCCCAGCCCTGGTCTACACAACAAACTCATGTCAGTGTAAGTGCATTGCTCCGGGGTGTGGAAAATCCACACCCCTGAGCAATGTAGTTATACTGACCTAACTCCCAGTGTAGACAGCGCTTTTCAGGGAAGTGGCGTACCTACGCCCGTGGGAGACGCTCTCCTCTTGGTATAGCTACAGCAAAGCAACTGCAGGTGTAGACAAGACCTCAGTTAACGTTCTCTTGCCGATCCACGTTGAGGTTTTGGGGAGGTTTCCCTTGGGTTGGATTCTTCTTGAGTCTTCTCTGTTTTGCTTAGTGGTCTGTGGCAGCTTGCTTACAGAGCTGGATGGGGTGTGCTTGCTATCCAAGCAGGATTCTTTTATACCCTTCTGATGTTCATGAAATGATGGGAAACCTCCCTCCCCCCCTTCAGGTGTGCTGAGATTCAAAGTTGGTTGTGTTCACTCTTTCGTTGACTTTACACCTTGGCTTTGGTCAGAGGATCCCAAACCTATTTTCCTGCAACGTCCCCCCTCATCCCTCCATGGGAGTCACATAACAACCCCCACAACTGCTGCCCAGCCTGGGCACAAAGCGACTCTCTGAGTGGGGCGGGCAGCTCACCCTGAGGTGACAAGAAGACCCAGCCGGCTCCATTCCCCACAGGAGCTACTTATATAAACAATGGGTTTCAGAGGAGCAGCCGTGTCAGTCTGTATCCGCAAAAAGAACAGGAGGACTTGTGGCACCTTAGAGACAAATAAATTTATTAGTCTCTAAGGTGCCACCGGTCCTCCTCCTCTTTATATAAACAATGAGATCAGGCATGAACGTTTGCATTTAGATACAAAATACTTGCAAATATACATTTCAAAAGACGTTTATTCCATCTTAAGCATTTGATAAACAGCAAAACCTTTCATTGGAAATGTGATGTAGAAGACACGTGATGTATAAAACGTGATGTATAAAACGTTTCTCACCGTACACGTTCTCCAAGTTTAAAGAATGACGACTTCAGTGGGTTTACGAAATAAATGAATTTCAATAAGGATATTTCTCAAGTTCTGTGTGCAGGGTTAAGCTGAGGTTTTTCCTTTGCAAAGAAGAAGGCTAAAAGATGCACTTTATGACTTCATTTATTGTTCTTATAACACCTTGTTGCAACTGGGTCTCTTCCTGAAAACATGAATGTTTTACCTGCTTTGAGTGACCATTTGTTCGTGATAGCAATTCAACGTCTATCAAAAATACCATGGAAAGCACAAATTTCAATTACAAATGCAGCTTTTAAGCATAGTACAAAGAAAACAGTGTAAAGTTAAAGTAAGGTGACATTTAAAGGGCCGCTTTCTAAGTCATCCTTATGACCAAGGAGGGGTTATTTGCTTGTTCTCGGGAGATAAGGTAGAAAGTGTGGGGGAATCCCTTCTGCGTTTCAGGCAGGATCAAGCCACGCACAGGAACACATGGAGACTGGAGTCTGGTCGCGTTTATTGAAGCAGAAACATAGCTGAACGATACTCGATTCCCATCCCCACATCCCAAGGAGTGAGCACCGAGATCCTTTCACGTTTCCCCTTTATTGTCATCATCTGCCCGCCCCCTTCCCAGGTGGGCAGCCTATACGCTTTCCTCTTCTCCAATAGGTTTTCCTCATTAGTTTCTTCTGGAAGCCAGGGCACACGTGCCCACATCTCACAAGAGTCAACCTGGACCTTTGCGAAGTACTAGGTGAGCAAATGAAATCACAGAACTAATCATGCGAAATACAATTTAAATTCATTCGTAAAATGTATAAAATCATATTCCTTGAACATACCATCATTAGTCAAGATAGGACTATCAGCAGCCGTGGAAATATTTACTAATATGATCATGTGAGCCTGGACTCCAAATTGGGCCAGTAACTTTCCATGCACCTGCACTAGGCTAGGCTATAAATTGCGAGCTGAGACATCACTGCTTGACCTCCTTCCTGCTCCAATCCTCCGGACTGTGAATATACAAGTAAAAGGGGTGTTTTGCACAATGGACTGAAGACCGTCCAATCTTTTTGCAGTGCCCAGAGAGACTTTTGCAAACCAGCAATCTATTCCCTCACTGCCCCAAACCTGATCTAAGGGCTTTGCCATCATTTGTGTGCATATGTTCTATTAACCCTTTATAACTCCTCCCCGGGCCCACCAATCGACGCTACCAAGAGACACCTCCTCATCAGTTATTGGGAGTGGATCACATCCACCCTGACTAAGCACTGGTTCTCCACTTGTGAGGTAACACCCTTCTCTTCATGTGCCAGTATATATTTATGCCTGTAGCTGTAATTTTCACTCCATGCACCTGAAGAAGGGGGTTTTTACCCACAAAAGCTTATGCCCAAATCAATCTGTCAGTCTTTAAGGTGCCACCAGACTCCTCGTTGTTTTTGTGGATAGAGACTAACACAGCTACCCCTCTGGTGCTATAATGAGATAACTGGCTCTGTGGACATGGGGGAAGCAGTGGACACGATATATCTTGACTTTAGCAAATCTTTTGATATGGTTTCCCAGTGTTCTTGCCAGCAAGTTAAAGAAGTATGGGCTGGATGAATGGACTATAAGGTGGATAGAAAGCTGGCTAGATCGTCGGGCTCAACTGGGAGTGATCAATGGCTCCATGTCTAGTTGGCAGCCGGTATCAAGTGGAGTGCCCCAAGGGTCGGTCCTGGGGCCAATTTTGTTTAATATCTTCATTAATGACCTGGAGGATGGCGTGGATTGCACCCTCAGCAAGTTTACAGAGGACACTAAACTGGGAGGAGTGGTAGATACGCTGGAGAGTAGGGATAGGATACAGAGGGACCTAGACAAATTGGAGGATTGGGCCAAAAGAAATCTGATGAGGTTCAATAAGGATAAGTGCAGGGTCCTGCACTTAGGACGGAAGAATCCCATGCACCGCTACAGACTAGGGACCGAATGGCTAGGCAGCAGTTCTGCGGAAAAGGACCTAGGGGTGACAGTGGACGAGAAGCTGGATATGAGTCAGCAGTGTGCCCTTGTTGCCAAGAAGGCCAATGGCATTTTGGGATGCATACGTAGGGGCATTGCCAACAGATCGAGGGGCGTGATCGTTCCCCTCTATTCGACATTGGTGAGGCCTCATCTGGAGTACTGTGTCCAGTTTTGGGCCCCACACGACAAGAAGGATGTGGAAAAATTGGAAAGAGTCCAGCG
This sequence comes from Eretmochelys imbricata, assembly GCF_965152235.1. Lineage (NCBI taxonomy): Eukaryota > Metazoa > Chordata > Testudines > Cheloniidae > Eretmochelys > Eretmochelys imbricata. The sequence goes on along the minus strand of NC_135599.1, from coordinate 6,768,196 downwards.
GAGGGCAACAAAAATGATGAGGGGACTGGAACACATGACTTATGAGGAGAGGCTGAGGGAACTGGGGATGTTTAGTCTGCAGAAGAGAAGAATGAGGGGGGATTTGATAGCTGCTTTCAGCTCCCTGAAAGGGGGTTCCAAAGAGGATGGATCTAGACTGTTCTCAGTGGTAGCAGATGACAGAATGAGGAGTAATGGTCTCCAGTTGCAGTGGGGGAGATTTAGGTTGGATATTAGGAAAAACTTTTTCACTAGGAGGGTGGTAAAACACTGGAATGGGTTCCCTAGGGAGGTGGTGGAATCTCCTTCCTTAGAGGTTTTTAAGGCCTGGCTTGACCAAGCCCTGGCTGGGATGATTTAGTTGTGGATTGGTTCTGCTTTGAGCAGGGGGTTGGACTAGATGACCTCCTGAGGTCCCTTCCAACCCTGATCTTCTATGATTGTATGAAAATGCCAAGGTCAGGGAAGGTTGCAAAAGGCATATACCATCTACTCCCAAAACTGGTGGTTAACACTGAAGTTAGACTCACCAACCAGTCACAAACTGTGCTCCTGTTCCCCCTCACTGGTTATCAAGAAGCAGGAAAAAAAAAAAAAATCACACAGCCCCCTTTATTGCCTTCCAGTTCTCTGGCTCCCAGTCAGCACCGAGGTCCCATACAGTGAGAAGTTATTTAAAAACTCTGCTCACTATACAAGATGTTCTTCTGACCCCAAAGGGCCAACCACGTTGCCAGGTCAGGATGAGGTTGGATCTTACTAAAGGATGGGCTGGTACTTTGAGTATCTAAAGCTGAACGTTTATGTTAGAGAAGAGAGAAAGAAGAAGGAGCGAATAGAGAAATGGTAAGGCGCTCACATACACACAGGTCTTGGCACGGGCGGGTTTCCTGGCTTGGCAGTCCCTCTGGCACGCACCCACAGCTGGGATGGGTCTGTCCGTCCGTCCTTCGTTGGCAGAGAACTTGCTCCAGAGGCAGGAATCACCTGGACGGGGCCGGGTCTCTGCCTCTCGCGCCTGCCCCGGAGCACCCCTGCCTGCCCTGGACATCGGGCGGCTATGGGAGCGGCGCCGGGGGAGATGCCGTGACCCCCCCAGGTCGGGTACAGGGGAGATGCCATGACCCCCCCAGTCCAGGTATAGGGGAGATGCCGGGACCCCCACCCAGTCTGGGTATAGGGGAGATGCAGTGACCCCCCCGGTCTGGTTATAGGGGAGACACTGTGACCCCCCCATTCCGGGTACAGGGGAGATGCCGTGACCCCCCCCCAGCCTGAGTATAGAGGAGACGCCGTGACCCCCCACCCCGGTCCGGGTATTGGGGAGATGCCGTGACCCCCTCCACTCCAGGTATAGGGGAGACGCCGTGACCCCCTCACTCCGGTTATAGGGGAGACGCCGTGACCCGCCCCCCCCGGTCCGGGTCTAGGGGAGACGCCGTGACCCCCCCACTCCGGTTATAGGGGAGACGCCGTGACCCCCCCCCCAGCCTGGGTATAGAGGAAACGCCGTGACCCCCCCACCCCGGTCCGGGTATCAGGGAGACACCGTGACCCCCCCCCGGGTATAGGGGAGACGCCGTGACCTCCCACCCCGGTCCGGGTATCGGGGAGACACCGTGACCCCCCCCACTCCGGGTATAGGGGAGACGCCATGACCCCCCCATTCCGGGTATAGGGGAGATGCTGTGACCCCCCCCCCCAGCCTGGGTATAGAGGAGACGCCGTGACCCCCCACCCCGGTCCGGGTATCAGGGAGATGCCGTGACCCCCTCCACTCCGGGTATAGGGGAGACGCCGTGACCCCCCCCCCGGTCCGGGTCTAGGGGAGACACCGTGACCCCCCCACTCCGGGTATAGGGGAGATGCCGTGACCCCCCCCCAGCCTGGGTATAGAGGAGACGCCGTGACCCCCCCCCGGTCCGGGTCTAGGGGAGACACCGTGACCCCCCCACTCCGGGTATAGGGGAGATGCCGTGACCCCCCCCAGTCTGGGTATAGGGGAGACACCGTGACCCACCCCCCAGTCTGGGTATAGGGGAGACGCAGTGACTCCCCCCCACTCCGGGTATCGGGGAGATGCCATGAGCCCCCCATTCCGGGTATAGGGGAGATGCCGTGACACCCCCCCAGCCTGGGTATAGAGGAGACGCCGTGACCCCCCACCCCGGTCCGGGTATCAGGGAGATGCCGTGACCCCCCCCTCCAGGTATAGGGGAGACGCCGTGACCCCCCCATTCCAGGTATAGGGGAGATGCCGTGACCCCCCCCCACTCTGGGTATAGGGGAGACACCGTGACCCCCCCCATTCCAGGTATAGGGGAGATGCCGTGACCCCTCCCCCCTAGCCTGGGTATAGAGGAGATGCCGTGACCCCCCCACCCCGGTCCGGGTATTGGGGAGACGCCGTGACCCCCTCCACTCTGGGTCTAGGGGAGACGCTGTGACCCCCCCACTCCGGTTATAGGGGAGACGCCGTGACCCCCCCCCACTCCGGGTATAGGAGAGACACAGTGACTCCCCTCCCCCCACTCCAGGTATAGGGGAGACGCCATGACCCCCCCGCCCCTAGTCCCGGTATAGGGGAGACGCAGTGACTCCCCTCCCCCCACTCTGGGTATAGGGGAGATGCCATGACCCCCCCCAGTCCGGGTATAGGGGAGATGCAGTGACCCCCCCCATCCGGGTCTAGGGGAGACGCCGTGACCCCCCCCCCCCCATCCCGGGTCTAGGGGAGATGCAGTGACTGCCCCCCCCATCCGGGTACAGGGGAGACGCCGTGACCCCCCGCCCCCCACTCCGGGTATCGGGGAGACGCCGTGACCTCCCCCCCCAGCCTGGGTACAGGGGAGACGCCGTGGCCCCCCCATTCCGGGTACAGGGGAGACGCCGTGACCCCCCCCCCATTCCGGGTATCGGGGAGACGCCGTGACCCCCCCCATTCCGGGTATCGGGGAGACGCCGTGACCCCCCCATTCCGGGTACAGGGGAGACGCCGTGACCCCCCCATTCCGGGTATCGGGGAGACGCCGTGACCCCCCCCCATTCCGGGTACAGGGGAGACGCCGTGACCCCCCCATTCCGGGTATAGGGGAGATGCCGTGACCCCCCCCCCAGCCTGGGTATAGGGGAGACGCCGTGACCCCCCCCCATTCCGGGTATCGGGGAGACGCCGTGACCCCCCCGTTCCGGGTATCGGGGAGACGCCGTGACCCCCCCATTCCGGGTACAGGGGAGACGCCGTGACCCCCCCCCCCGGTCCGGGTCTAGGGGAGACACCGTGACCCCCCCATTCCGGGTATCGGGGAGACGCCGTGACCCCCCCATTCCGGGTACAGGGGAGACGCCGTGGCCATGCTGTGGGGAGGGATTTCGGGGGGGCCCCTCCGGCCGGGGGGGGTGGGGGGGCTGATCGCAAAGGCCGCCGCGCTGCTCCCCGCGCCCAGCGGGGGGGCGGAGTCACGGGGGAGCCCCGCCCCCGGCCCCGGGGAGCCCCGCCCCCGGCCCCGCCCCCGGCCCGACGACACAGCGGCGGGAAAACGGGGTTTGGTTCCATGAGGTCGGTTGGCCGCGCGGGGGGGCAAAGGGGGCGCTGGGGGCGGTTTGTGGGGGCGCGGGGGGTCTCTGTGGGGGAGCGCTGTGGGGGGGTCTCTGTGAGGGGTGTGTGGGGGAGCTCTGTGGGTGGTGTGGGGGGGCGCTGTGGGGGTTACAGTGGGGGTCTCTGTGGGTGGTGTGGGGGGGGCGCTGTGTGGGGGTCTCTGTGAGGGGTGTGGGGGGGGCGCTGTGGGTGGTGTGGGGGGTGTATGGGGGGCTCTGTGGGGTGGGCGATGTGGGGGGGTCTCTGTGGGGGGGTGTGTGGGGGAGCTCTGTGGGTGGTGTGGGGGGGCGCTGTGGGGGTTACAGTGGGGGTCTCTGTGAGGGGTGTAGGGGGGCGCTGGGGGCGGTTTGTGGGGGCGCGGGAGGGTGTGGGGGGTCTCTGTGGGTGGTGTGGGGGGGGCGCTGTGGGGGGGTCTCTATGGGGGGCGCTGTGGGGGGTCTCTGGGTGGTGTATGGGGGGGCGCTGTGGGTGGTGTGGGGGGGCACTGTGTGGCTGTGTAGGGGTCCTGTGGGGGTTACAGTGGGGGGTCTCTGTGGGTGGTGTGGGGGGGCGCAGTGGGGGGTGTATGGGGGAGCGCTGTGGGTGGTGTGGGGGGTGCAGTGGGGGGTGTATGGGGGAGCGGTGTGGGGGGGCGCAGTGGGGGGTGTATGGGGGGCGCAGTGGGGGGTGTGGGGGGTGTATGGGGGAGCGCTGTGGGGGGTGTGGGGGGGCGCAGTGGGGGGTGTATGGGGGAGCGCTGTGGGGGGTGTATGGGGGAGCGCTGTGGGTGGTGTGGGGGGGTGCAGTGGGGGGTGTATGGGGGGGTGCAGTGGGGGGTGTATGGGGGAGCGCTGTCGGTGGTGTGGGGGGGCGCTGTGGGGGGTGTATGGGGGGGCACAGTGGGGGGTGCCCTCTGGCTGGACACTGACCCTGTTCTCCCCCCCCCACAGGACCCCGCCATGGCGGTGCTGCACTACTTCCAGCGCCCCGGGGTGGAGGGTGTCCCTGTCTCCCTGCTGCGCTCGGCCCAGGCGGTGCTGGGGGGCGTCCGCGCCCTGTACAGGGAGCTGTGCTACAGCGTCAGCTGGACAGGTACGGGCGGGGGGGGCAACGAGGCTTCTTGGAGCAGCTGGTCCTGGAACCCCCAAAGGGTGGGGCCCGTCCGAAGAGCGGCCAGGCTGGGTCAGAGCCAAAGGTGCGTCCAGCCCAGCGTCCTGTCTTCCGACAGCGGCCAGAGCCTGGCGCCCCCGGGGGAGTGGACGGGGCAGGGCCATGATCCAATGGTCCACCCCCCTCTCCCGGAAAGCAGCAGCCCCTCGGTGCACTCCCAGCTGCTCCTCTGCCTCTCCCTGCCTGGGGCAGCTCGTGGCTCAGCTGCTCAGCAGGGAGGGAGCCCAAACACATCCTGTAATTGAGCAATCTGGGGGGGCACGTAGCCCCGCATGCCCCGCCGCCCCCCACGCTTCAGCTGCGAGAAGGACCACCGGCTCGGTTCAGTGGCCAAGGCGGTCGGGTCGGTGTCTTGTCGACGAAGCCCAGTACTAGTGCCCTGGCTCTGTGGTGACAAGTGCACTAACCCAGCTGTGCCCCCGACAATGGTACCAGCTCAGTCCGGACACTGTCCCCTCGGCTGGACAAAGAGGCCGTTCCGGTGACTTCGGTACAAACAAGTTACGCATTTCGCTCCAGATGTTGTTAGTTGCCACCCTTCTCCTCGTACCTGCTGCTTTGAACAAACCATTCTCCTGTCAGCCCCCCCTTATCTTCGGAGGGGGTTGCCGTGTCCCTGTCCCGTCTCTTAGGAATGTGTTTACGTCGCTCCTTGAGAACTCTGGGTGTTCTTGTTCCATCCTCTCTGGTCAGGCCTGTGCTTTCTTGGATAGCCAATGCCTAGTGTGGTGTTGTTTTGCCAAGGCCCGGCCTCCTCTGGTTCACAGCCTTTGGGTCACACTGTTAGTTAAGCCCAGGGCTCCAGCAAGGCCTAAAGTGGGTGACTGAGCATCAAAATGGCAGGTGAATTTCAGTGTTGATAAATGCAAAGTAATGCACGCTGGAAAACATCACCCCAACTCTGCACACAAAATGACGGGGTCTAAATTAGCTGTTACCACTCAAGAAAGAGATCGCGGAGCCATTGTGGCAAGTTCTCTGAAAACATCCCCTCGACGTGCCGTCAAAAAGCAAACAGAACGTTAGGAACAGAAGTGGGCATCATGTCCCATGGGGGCTCCCCTAGCTGGCAGGACCCCTCAGCCCCATTGCCTGCTGGGTATCACAGCCCCATTTCTCCCCTGCAGGTGCGTCGCCCCCCAATCCCCAGGAGACCCAGCTGCTGCACTGGCTCTTCGGCTGCCCCTTTGAATCCGGAGACGTTGCCACGGAGTCCTTCCTGTGCCCAGGGCCCACCGACCTGCTGGTGGAGATCGGGCCACGGTGCGTCTCAGGGCTCAGCAGGGGGCTCCGTGCCTTGGGGGCCGGGAGTTGAATCGGGGGTGCTGTGCCGCAGGGAGCGGGCCAGGGGCTCAGTAAGGGGTGCTCTCCCCTGGCAGACAGGGCTGGCCCCAGTGAGGGCTAGGGGGCGCTGTGCCGCAGGGAGCGGGGTGAGAGGCTTAGTGGAGGGTGCTGTGGAGTGGAGGGGCAGCTGTGGGGCTGGGGCTGTGTCTCCCGGGACTGTTAACCCTTTCCTGGCGCAGGCTGAACTTCTCCACGGCGTTCTCCACCAACGTGGTGTCCGTGTGCCGGGCCGCGGGGCTGGGCTGTGTTGACCGTGTCGAGTGCTCCCGCCGCTACCTGCTGCAGGTGAGGGGGGATGTGGGACCCCTGGGAACGGAGGGGATGACCCCTGGGGGATGGGTGGGGAGGCCTGCAGGTGGGGAGGTTCCGGCATTGTGGGGTTAATGGGGCTCTGGGGTGGGAGGCAGTTTCTGGGCCGCTTGCTCCCCCCCCCCGATGCCCAGATCTACAGGTGGGGGTACGGGGGGGCTTGGTCTGTCTGTCTCCCCTTCCTGCTCCTGGTGATGGGGGTGATCCTTGTTCTCGGCCCCCCTCCACCCCCAGTGCCTATCCACAGTGGGGAGGGGCAGGAGGTTCCTGTTATCACCATCTCGGGGCGGGCGCTGGGTCCCCTTTCTCACCCAAGGGGAGGAGAGACAGCTCCCCATTCTCACCCCCATCCTCCCTGGCAGTGTGCCCGACACCCCGCACCCCCTGAGGAGGCCGCCCTGGTGGCGATGCTCAGTGACCGGATGACGGAGCAGCGCTATGAGGAGCCAATCCGCAGCTTCGCCGTGGCCACCCGCCCTGCCCCCACCTGGCATGTGGATGTGTTGGGGGGGGGCCGCACCGAGCTGGAGCGAGCCAACCAGGAGCTGGGTATGGGAGGTGGGGGTGCTGAGTACCTGGACTAATGGGGGTGGTTGGGTATCATGGGAGTCAAGCTTGGGGGGCTGGGCATGGGGAGCTGGGTGTGGCGGGGGGGTGGGGAGCGGCTGAGCACACTGCAGAGGTTGGGGTGGGGCGTGTGGGGGGGAGGAGATGGACACCCAGGGGTTGAAGCTGGGACTCTGCAAGATGAATGACTGGGGTGGGGTGAGAGCTGTGGCTGACGCAATGTCCCAAGCAGCCTGGGTTCGAGCCCCCCGATGTCCTGTGGGGGGAGGGTTCTGCCCACCACGGAGAGAGCTGGGGGTCAAAGGTCTCTGCCCGCCCCCCATTCCACCCTAACCCCCTTTCCCCCGCAGGCCTGGCCTTCGACTCCTGGGACCTGGATTTCTACACTGAGCTCTTCAAGAAATTCGGGCGCAACCCGACCAGCGTGGAGTGCTTCGACCTGGCCCAGTCCAACAGGTACCGGCACCGAGTCCCCCCAGCCAGCCAGTCCCCTGCCCTGGGTCCGGATGGGAGCCGGTGCCCCCTCGAGGGGAGACGCCCCATGTCCCATTCCCAGCACCTCTGAGCCAGCCAGTCCCCTGAGCCAGCCAGTCCCCTGCCCTGGGTCCGGATGGGAGCCGGCGCCCCCTCGAGGGGAGAGGCCCCATGTCCCATTCCCAGCACCTCTGAGCCAGCCAGTCCCTGGCCTGCGGCTGGATCGGAGTCAACATCCCCTAGAGGAGACAGGCCCCGTGCCCCATTCCCTGCCCCTCTGGCCAGCCAGTCCCTGCCCTGGGGCCGAATGGGAGCCACGCCCATCTAGAGGGAAAGGCCCCTAATGTGCCTGTCTCACCCCCCCATCCCTGCCCCCCAGCGAGCACAGCCGACACTGGTTCTTCAAAGGGCGCCTCCTGGTGGACGGGAAGGAGGTCTCGGAGTCGCTGTTCGAGTCCATCATGCGGACCCAGGAGAAGAGCAACCCCAACAACGTCATCAAGTTCTCGGACAACAGCAGGTGCCTGCCTGGGACCCCCATCCGTGGGGATGGGAATGGGGCTCGAGCTCATGGCCAGGGTTGGATTCAAACTCTCACTTCCTCTGGGCTAGGGATGGGGGTGGGGCTTTGTGGCTGGTGGCCATGGCTGGGATGCTCTCCCCCCGCCCCCTTGGGGCAGGGATGGGGGTGGGGCTCCATGGCTGACGGCCGTGGCTGGTTCTCCCCCCGCAGTGCCATCCGGGGCAGGGCCGTGTGTTCCCTGTGGCCCCGCGACCCATCCCGCCCCAGCCGCTTCGAGAAGAGAAAGTCGACCCGGCATGTCATCTTCACTGCAGAGACCCACAACTTCCCCACGGGTCAGTGCGGGGGGCAGGAGGGCTGTGTGTGTGTGTGCAGGGGAATATATATGTATGGGGGGCTTCTATCCATGGGGTGGTGTGGGGGCGTGGCCAGGGGGTTGTGTGGCAGTCTGCAGGGGGGACATTGGGGGAAATCCCTGGGGGACAGAGTGAATGTGGGGGGGGTGAGAGGGTGTCAATGGGTCAGGGGTCTGTGGGGGGGGCGGGTGGCAGTACATGGGGTTATGGGCTGTGGAGGGGTGGATGCTACACGCGTTCCCTGCTCTCCGTGCGCATGCCCCAGGCCATGAGGTGCAGGGGCCTCCTGTGTGGGGCAGCTGTGGGCCTGGCACTCTGGGGTGTGTGTTTTGGGGGGTACCTAGGAGGGGTGTCTCCTCGCTCTCACCCCCGTGTGCTCCCCAGGGGTGGCCCCATTCAGCGGCGCCGCAACGGGAACAGGCGGGCGGATCCGGGACGTGCAGTGCACAGGGCGTGGGGCCCACGTCATCGCCGGCACGGCGGGGTACAGCTTCGGAAACCTGCACATCCCTGGTGAGAGTAGGGGGGCCCCACTTCCCCCCAGCCACAGCCCCCCTCCACCACCTCCTCCTCCCCTTCCTCTGCCAGGCCCTGGGACCCCTTCCTCAGGCCCACCCTGCCCCCAACCTAAGTCACGGGGCCCTCCTGCCCCTGGGACCAGGCCCCAGGACACTCTTCCCCCAAACCGTGAGCCCCTCCTCCACCTGGCCATGAGCCACAGGACCCTCCACTTCCCACCCTTGGACCTCCCTTGACCTCATCTTCACACCCCAGATAACGAGACACTCCCCGCCCCGCCCCCCCGCCTGCGTGCCTAGCCATAGCCGCCCTCCTCTGTGCCTAGCCTGCTCCCCAAGGGCTGCGACCGGAGCGTACCCGGGACCTGCATGGCTCTGCCACAGTGCCTGGCTTTCCATGCTCCCTGCACCCACCCCAGGGTCACCTGGCTTGCGGGGGGGTCTGTTTGCTGACTCAGAAGGATTCACACACACCCCCCCCATCAATCTCCTTCTAACCCTGCGGTTGTGAGGCAGGGTCTTCCCTGGGTTACTCCCCACCCCCTCCGTCTCCCCTCCCGCCGTCCCCATGGGGCACTGCCTGCTGGGCTCCCTGCTCTGGTCCTGGTCCCGGTCCCAGGGCGCTGCGGCTCGTCCAGTCCCCGGCTTCGCCTGGGTTCAGAAGACGTCCTTCCTGCCGCCAGCTGAGCTGTCCGGCTGCCTTTTGCGCCCCTTGGGGTTGGGGAGCCTGGCATCCAGGCTGGCACCCCCTGACCGTCTCTCCCTGCCCCCAGGCTACCCTATGCCCTGGGAGGACCCGGCATTGCCCTACCCCAGGAACTACGCCCATCCCCTGCACGTGGCCCTCAGGGCCAGCGATGGGGCCTCTGACTACGGCAATAAGTTTGGGGAACCTGTCCTGGCTGGTGAGTGTTGGAGGGGCCGTTCTGGGGGCTTGTGGGGACCCATCCTGGCGGGTGGGGGCTGAGCTGAATCTTCACAGGGGCCTGTTCCCGAGAGTCACCCCATCAGCTGCCCTGTTGCTCCCCCCTAAGAAGGGGCACCTGCCTGTCCCTCGCCCGCCCTTCTGGGGCGGCCAGGAGGCTGTGGGTTCTAGTCTGTCCTTCGATGGTTGGGGACGCGGCGGGCTTGGGGAGCGCCTGGCAGGGAGGATGTGCCTGGCTCTGGGGTGGGGTTGGGGAGCGCCTGGCAGGGGGGACGCATCCGGCTCTAGGGCGGCCTTGGGGAACACTGGGCAGCAGAGGAAGGGGATGCGTCTTGCTCTGGTGGGGGGGATATAACAACCTGAGCAGGAGAAATGCCAAGCACTAAAGGGCTGTGGTGCCCAGTGGGGAGAGGCTGGAGGGGTGTCTCTGCTCTAACCCCCGCGCCCCGCCAATCTCGGGCAGGGTTCGCCCGTTCCTTCGGCCAGCAGCTCCCCAACGGGCAGCGGCGCGAATGGATCAAGCCCATCATGTTCAGCGGGGGGATCGGCGCCATGGAGGACATTCATGTGCACAAGGAGCCCCCCGAGCCTGGTAAGTACCCCCCCACTCTGTGCCACTCCCTGGCAAACCCCCTCTGCCCCCTCCCCCCACATAGTGCAGTTCCCCCACAGCCTAAGAACCTCCCTGCCCTGCCTCCCCCAGATCTAGGGTGACCAGATGTCCCGATTTTCTAGGGACCGTCCTGATTTTTGGGGGCTTTTTCTTATATAGGCTCCTATTACCCCTCACCCCCATCCCAATTTTTCACACTTGCTGTCTGGTCACCCTACCCAGACCCCACGTTGACTGGGAGCAGCCATCTGGCCCCAGGGCTTCCCCCTCTTTGCGAAGGGGGGTGAGGGAGAGGCAGCGCCTTGCCATGGGGCTGGGGTGGGTTTTGTGGGGTCTTACTATTCGCTCTCCCTCCAGGGATGCAGGTGGTGAAAGTGGGGGGCCCTGTGTACCGGATCGGAGTTGGGGGGAGTTCAGCCTCCTCCATCCAGGTGAGTGAGGAGGTGACCTGGGGGGCAGGGACGGGGGGTTTCCCTGTGGGCGCTGGGGGGATGGAGGGTCAGTAGAGCCCCACCCACTGCCCATACTGCTCGACTTACATCCCTGACATGACTCCCCCTATTTTACCCCCCAGGGACACCCGCCCACTGCCCCCATACAGCCCTGCCCCCTTGTCACCCCCCCACAAGCCACAGTGCAGCCTACTTGGCCCCCTCCCACAGTGGGGCCTGCCCCCCTCAGCTCTGGCCCTGTGTTACCCCCACCCTGCCACATACCCCCTCCAACAGTGGGGCCCATGCAGTCCTCACCCACCATGTCTGTAGTGGGGCCTCCCCGGCCTCCTATCCCTATGTGACCCCCAGGATGCCCCCAACTCACTTCCCAACGAGGCCCACAGTCCTCTGTGTCCAGCACTGCCTGGGCAGTGCCCCACATGCTCCCCCCAGCCTGAGAGCAGGGGCATTGGGGCTGTGTTCGATTGAGCCCTGTCCCCCCCAGAAGCAGGGGGACAATACCGGCGTGCTGGATTTGGGGGTGCTGCTGGGAGGATTAGGCTTGGGGGGGTTGAGGCTTGTCACGGAGTCCCTGGGCGATGCTCTGGAACTGCTCCCCATGAAGCCGGGCAGGACTCTGGGGCAGTCGCCTTTCTGGGAGCAGCCTGTCTGCAGGACACACAGCTCACCCGGCTCCACCTTTCTGGGTCTGACCTCGGAGCATTCAGCCTCCTCTGCCCCTCCGTGCGCTTCCCACAGCCAGTCCGCTCAGGCAGGGCTCCTGGGGAAGCCAGAGGGTCCTGCCCCCCAACTCCGCAGTCAGACGGGACTCTCAGCCAGCCAGTAAAACAGAAGGTTTATTAGACGACAGGAACATGGTTTAACACAGAGCTTGTAGGTGCAGAGAACAGGACCCCTCAGCTGGGTCCATTTTGGGGGCAGTGAGCCAGACAACCCCGTCTGCCCTTCACTGCATGTCCCCAGCCAGCCCCAAACTGAAAAACCCTCCAGCCCCCCCTGCTCTGGGGTTTGTCCCTGTCCCCGGCCAGGAGGTCACCGGATTCCTTTGTTCTCCAGCCCTTTAGCTCTCACCTTGCCGGGGGGAGGGGCCCAGGCCATCAGTGGCCAGGAAACAGGGTGTCGGCCATTCCTTGTGTCCAGACCCCTGCCCACACCTGCCCTCTAGGGCTCTGCAGTGATCCTACACCCTTACCCCATCCCCTAGATACTTAAGAACCGCCTAGGGGAAACTGAGGCACCCCCACACTATTCAGAGGAAACATTAAGAACAGTCCCACTTCGTCACAAGGCTGTATCAGAAGATTTGTATCAGGTGACTCCCCCCCCCCCATCTCCCGTCAGGTGCAGGGTGACAACGCCAGCGACCTGGATTTCGGGGCGGTGCAGCGGGGGGACCCCGAGATGGAGCAGAAGATGAACCGGGTGCTGCGGGGCTGCGTGGAGACAGGGAAGGCCAACCCCATCTGCAGCCTCCACGACCAGGGGGCCGGGGGCAACGGTGAGGGGGGGCAGGGCCGGGGGGGGGGCAGTGGTTCCAGGGTGGTGGGGTGGGGGATCAGTGCCTGGGTGGGGCGTAGTGGGGGGGCCCAGTGCCCCAGCAGTGGGTGACTCTTCCTGTCTCGCTCCAGGGAACGTGCTGAAGGAGCTGAGTGACCCAGCCGGGGCTGTGATCTACGCCAGCCGTTTCCAGGTATGTGGGGACCCCCTACCCCTCTGCCCCCCACGCCAACTGCTCCCAGGTGTGTGGGGACCCCCTCCCCTCCCAGCCTGCCCCATCATACCAGCCACTCCCAGGTGTGTGGGCCTGTCCCAGTTTCAGGGTAGCTGGGCGTGACCCCATGGCTCCTCCACTCCATAGTAGGGGTGGGGCTACAACCCCCCGCAAAGTACCAGGAGTCTCCCCTCTCTGAGGCTGGGCCCAGCCGTAGCCCCCCCATCCCCAATATTCAGTTCAATATTCGACTCACCCCCATGGGGCTGGCTGCAACCCTGCCCCCAGCAGTGCTGTGGTGTGGGGCTGCCAAGCAGGGATGCTCCCGGCCCCCCGCTGGCGGCTCCAGGGTGTGTGGGACCCCTGATTTCCCCCCAGCCCCCGGCCTCACCATAGGGCTGCTCTCAGCCCCTGACCCCACCCCTGTCCATCACTCCTGAGTATGTGGGACCCCCCACATCCCTCCCCCTCTGGCCCCTTCTGGGTGTGTGGGACCCTGCGCCAGGCCTCCAACCTCCTCCCCTCCCCCCTCCCTGACACCCATGTACCTCCCAGCTGGGTGACCCCACGCTGAGCGTGCTGGAGATCTGGGGGGCCGAGTACCAGGAGTCCAACGCCCTCCTGCTGCGCCCCACCGATGCCGCGCTGCTGCAACACCTGGGCCAGCGCGAACGCTGCCCCGTGAACGTCGTGGGCACCATCGCCGGGGACGGACGGGTACGGGCGCCGGTGTGGGGGAGCCGGGCCAGGGCTGTGGCTGGCGGGGCGGCTGGGGGCACCGGGCCGAGGGACGGGCAGCCGGGAGCTGCATGTGATGATGACTTGAGCCTAGGGACAGGCAGCTGAGGGGGGACTGGCACGTGGGAGTGTCACGGAGTGTGGGGCAGTCAGGCCCCTGCACCCCCCACTTCCTGCCATTCACTCTGCCTCTCAGCCAGCCAGGAACACAGAAGGTTTATTAGCCGACAGGATCACAGCCCAAGCCAGAGCTTGTAGGTACAGACCTGGGTTCTGGGCCTCCCACCACCTAACCTCACTCCCCTTCCTGCTGCCTCACCCAGCCACCCCCCCAGCCCCTCCTCCAGCCTCTGTCCAGTTCCCCGGGCAGAAGAGGTCACCTGGGCTCAGGTTACGAAGGGCAGCCGCCAGCCTTTACCTGCTGGCCGTCCAGTGTCGTCCCTCAGGGAAGTCCCCCACTTCTTTCCCATCCCCATCTCGTATTGGTGCAGCATCCCAGGGAAACGGAGGCACGCCCCGGGTTAGCAGAAGACAGTAAACTAGTAAAACTCCCATGCACCGTTACCAGGTTAATACTCCCCACTCCATGGGGCCCGGGGCCAGGACTTGAGTCTGGGGGAGGGGCGGCCTGGTGTGAGCTGAGCCTGGGGGATCACTGGGATTCATGTGTGGGAAAGGGGGGGGCCAGGCCTGAGTCCAGGAGTGTGGGGGGAAGCAGGGCCTGGACTGGCACTGGTGGGAGGGGGTTGGGCTGTGGGGGAGGTGGGGCCAGGACTCTTGTGGGGAAGGGTGGGCTGAGCCCCGGGGAGGGGGAGCTTGCACCGGGCAGACGGGACACACGGGCTACTGGAGGGGTGTCGGTTCTGTGGGGCAGCAGGGCACGGGTGGCTAGGCCTGATGGGGTTCGTGGGGGGGAGGTGCTCGGACTGCAGGGGTAGGGTGGTAGGGCTCATACGTGGGGAGTGGCTCACATGGGGAGACAGGGCATCAGGGCTCAGTGGGTGGGGACTAATCGTGGGGCCCTGGGTCATTGGGGGATTTGTGCATGCGGGGTTTGAGCCAGGGGCATGGGGGTGAGGATGGGTCTCTAGGCGTGCAGGGCTGGGTCTCTGGAGCGGTGCCGGGGGTGGGGTTGGCTGGGACTGGGGAGGGGCACTGGGGGGCTCTGTGGAGAGGAAAGGGGGGTGTAGCACAAAGGCTGGGATGGGGACCCTGGTAGCAGAGATGGGGCCTGGAGGTGGGGAGAAGGGGGTGCCGACACTGGAGAGGGCGGGGTGGGCATGGGCTGGTTGGGGTAAGAGGGGGTTGGCAGTGGGGCGGGCCGCCTTCCCCAGGGTGTCCCCTCCGGTTGGAGAACCCTTGGCCAGGCAGCTGCCCCGGCCCCGCCCCAGCCTCTCATTCCAGCCCCTTGGGCAAAGCCCAAACGCTCAGCCCAGGGGAAGGAAGCAGGCATCTCTGCGGGGTTGGAGGGTGGGGTGCTAACCGCTGGGCCCCCTGGCCCTCCACACCCCAGCGCACCGGGGCATAGATTGGGGGGGCTGTGACTCGTCACTGACACCCCCCCATGGGTTACCCCCCCTCAGATTGTGCTGGTGGACGACCTGGAGGCCCCAGTGACGGACGTGTCGCCAGTGAAGCCCAGTGGGAAGAAGACGCCGGTCGACCTGCAGCTGGAGTGGGTGCTGGGCAAGATGCCACAAAAGGTACGGGGGGGGCCCTGGGGTCGCACCCACAGATCCCCCCAGACTGCCCCCCCACGGCGCCCCATCTGGGAGAGGCTGGGGCTGAAGGAGCCAGCAGCTCCCCCAACAGACGGCACCCCCAGCCTCTCCCCTACGGCGCCCCCTTCTGGGAGAAGCCGGGGCCGGAGTAGCGGGGAGCTCCCCCCATAGACAGTGCCCCCACCCTGTCCCCCCACGGCGTTCCCTGCTGAGAGAGGCCAGGGCTGGAGTAGTCGGGAGCTTCCCCCATAGACAGTGCCCCCCGCTTGCTCCCCACAGCGTCCCCTGCTGGATTAACTCATGAATGTCCCATCTTTTCTCCAGGAATTTGTCTTGTCCCACAACAGCCCAGCCCTCCACCGCCTGTGCCTGCCCCCTGGGCTGAGTGTGGGGGACGCCCTGGAGCGGGTCCTGCGGCTGCCAGCCGTGGCCAGCAAACGCTACCTGACCAACAAGGTACCCTGCCCCCCCCCCCCCGAGGGTGTGACCCAAGTGAGCTCGTGACGATTCAGAGGGTAGTGCCCCCAACCCTGTGGAACGATGCTGGTTCGGGCGGGACCCAACCGAGAGTGCCAACTCAGGGCAAATTGCTTAGCTGGGCAGTTACAGCCCCAGGCTGGGGTTTCTGGGCACACCAAGGCAAAGACAGCCAGCCAGCCAGAGAGGACTTTGGTTTTACCCCACTGGCTAACCACAAGTCACACAAGCAATTCCCCTAGACACTCCAGTTTCCCAGTATCCCCCCCAGTGCCACTCGTCATGGGGACAGATGGTTATGAAAACCAATACTCCAGTAAAAGAAAAAAGGTTCCCTCGATCCCAAAGGACCAAGCCCCAGACCCAGGTCAATGTACAAATCAGATCTTACCCACAAATCACGCTGTGGCCAATCCTTTAGAATCTAAAATCTAAAGGTTTATTCATAAAAGGAAACAAGATAGAGATGAGAGCCAGAATTGGTTACATGGACTCAATTCCATCCAGTCATGGCCAAGTTCTTGGTTCAGGCTTGTAGCAGGGATGGAATAAGCTGCAGGTTCAAATCCCGTCTCTGGAGAACATCCCCAGCTGGGAGGGGCCCTCCAGAGGTCGGAAGCAGAATTGAAGACCAGATGGGGGAGCTGCAACAGCTCTTCATAGTCTCTTGCCGTGTGGTCTCTTTCTTTGTCCCAAAGACAAGCTGTCCAGCCCATGGCCTGGAAACACCTCAGGGGTCAGTCCCTAGGCAGGTCCCTGCCTGCCTGGCTGAGTCCCCAGGCGTGTCTGCCTTCTCTCAGTGGGTCACTCATATCTCTGATGGTCCTTAATGGGCCATCCAGCAGGCTAGGCAGAGCTGACCCCAAACTGTCTGGGGTGTCCCCCAGAAGCAGAGCACAAGTTTGAACTGCAGACAGCACAGAGCCAATATTCATAACTTCAACTACAAAAATGATACACACACACAGATAGCATTATCCTGACCAGCCAACCATCGCCTTCCCGTAGACACCTTACACGACAATCTCTGTACAATATTTGCTGTCCATATAGAACAGTGGTTGCAACAGTGATCTATACGGTTACAGATTATGTCAATAATGTCACACCCTGTCTCTGCCCTCCCATGCCAGAGGGTGAGTGCCTCGTGCCCCCTGGCACTGTATCTCTGCCCCCTGAGTGGCCATATCCCCACACCTCCTGATCCTGTGTGTCTGCCCTCCCGGAGGGGAAAGTGTGCTGCACCCCCTGACCCCACGTCTCTGTTGTTGTCCTGTAGGGGGTAATGCCCCCTGACCCCTAGCCCCAGCTCTCTGCTCCCCCACCTCACCCCAGAGGGGTACTGTTGCCCTGAGCCGTGTGTCCCTGTGGCAGGTGGACCGGTCGGTGACGGGGCTGGTGGCCCAGCAGCAGTGCGTGGGTCCCCTGCACACCCCCTTGGCCGACGTTGCCGTGGTGGCTCTGTCCCCCTTTGAGACGGTGGGGGCAGCCACGGCCCTCGGGGAGCAGCCACTCAAGGGACTGATCGACCCGGGCGCGGGGGCCCGGCTGGCCGTGGGTGAGGCGCTCACCAACCTGGTCTTTGCCCGCGTCACCGACCTGCGGGTGAGTCGCCCTGTGAGCCATGGGGGGTCTGCTTGGGGAGGGGACAGGCTAGGGGGGGCTGAGTGGGGAAGGGCTTGTCTGTGTCTGACATTTTCCCCCCTATGGCTAATCCTCCTCCTCTTGACCCCCCGCCCCCCCTCCCCCCGGATGTGAAGTGCAGTGGGTATTGGAGGTGGAGGGGGCCCATGGGGCTGCGTGTGTGTGCGGGGGGGATTGGGGCTGTATGGGGGTCCCGTGTCTCACCCCGCTTTCTTCCCAGGATATGAAGTGCAACTGGACCTGGCTGGGGGCGGGGGGTATGGGGTTGTGGGCTCATGTGGCTGATTCTCTCCCCCCTTCCCCTCTGGGACGTGAAGTGCAGCAGGAACTGGGGGGGCTGTGGTGCAGTGGGGTGGTTGTGGGGCTGTCAGCGGACCATGGCTGACCCCTCTCTGTCCCCAGGATGTGAAATGCAGTGGGCACTGGTTGTGGGGGCTGTGGGGCGGCCATGGGGCAGTGGGGGGGGGGGAATGGGGCTGTATGGGGGCCCAATGGCTGACCCCCCTCTCCCCCCAGGACGTGAAGTGCAGCGGGAACTGGATGTGGGGGCTGTGGGGCGGTGTGGGGGGGCTATGGGGCAGTGCAGGAGGCATGGGGCTGGCCGGGGCCCCGTGGCTGACCCCCCTCTCCCCCCAGGACGTGAAGTGCAGCGGGAACTGGATGTGGGCGGCCAAGCAGGCGGGCGAGGGCGCGGCGCTGGTGGACGCCTGTAGGGCCATGTGCGCCGTCATGGCCCAGCTGGGGGTGGCCGTGGACGGGGGCAAGGACTCGCTCAGCATGGCGGCCCGCGTGGGCACGGACATCATCATGGCGCCCGGTGAGTGTGGGGGGTGGGCTCTGCCCCTTCGCCCTGCCCCAGCAGCCCCCCATCCCAGATTCTGTGGGCCCCCTCGCTCCGCTGTCTCCAGCCCCCATGAGTCCCCGGGTCCCCCTCTGACAGGCCTCCACCCTCCCTCGTCCCATGCCAGCTACGTAACCTCTCCACGCTCAGCAGGCCGGGCATCTGTCCATAGGGAAACTGAGGCACACCACCAGATGCCTCATCTCCCACAAACCTCCTCTGTTAGAGGGGTGTGCGCACCAGGGCCGCCCCATGTCCATCCCCAAAGCTACTGCCCCATGCCCCCTCTGCCCCCACTGTAGCCAGTCCTCACTCCCCTGTCCACCCCGTAAAGGGTCCCCAATTCATCCCCTGCAGGTGCCCTGGCTTTCTGGCCCCCGGGAATCCCCAATCCCGGCCTTCCAAGCTATCCTGGCCCCCCAGACTGGCTCTTTCCCCCGCTTCCCCACCCCCCTAGGCTAGCTGGACTCCCCACTGACCCCATCCCATCTCCCCACAGGGACATTGGTCGTCTCCGCCTACGCCGTGTGTCCGGACATCACGGCCACCGTCACACCTGACCTCAAGTGCCCCGATGGCAAAGGTGAGGGGCGGGGGCTGGTTGGCTCAGAGGAGTGGGGAATGGGGCACAGGCTCTTTCCCTTTTAGGGGGCACCAGCTCCCATCTGGCCCCAGGGCACGGACTGGCTGGCTCAGAGGGGTGGGGCATGGGGCCTTTCCCCTCTCGGGGGCGCTGGCTCTGATGTGCCACAGGCCAGGGACTGGCTGGCTCGGGGACCCTGTTGTCTGGCTCTGACCCCATCTCTCTTGCCCTGCAGGGGCCCTACTGTACGTGGAGCTATGCCCCGAGCGGCACCGGCTGGGGGGCAGTGCCCTGGCGCAGTGCTACGCCCAGCTGGGGGATCGCTGCCCAGACCTGGAGAACCCGGACAGCCTGGCAGCCTGCTTCCGCGTCACCCAGCAATTGCTGCAAGGTGTGTCCGTCCGTCTGTCCGTCCCTGCTGGGGGGGGTGAGCCCTGCTCTGGGGGAGGTGTGAGGGGGGCTGGCCACGTGGCCTCCCCATGCCTGGAGGGTGCCCCTGGGGCTGGGGGAGGAGCTGGATGTGGGCACCCCCAGGGTCTGAGGGGCGGGGCTGGGGGGGTGGAGTGAAGCTGGCCTGGGTGCCCCTTGGGGCTGGGGGGGAGCTGGGATGCTGGGGGGGACCTGTCCCACCCGGTGCTGTCCCCCCAGAGTCGGTGGTGAGCGCAGGGCATGACGTGAGTGACGGGGGGCTGGTGACCTGCCTGCTGGAGATGGCCTTCGCCGGGAACTGTGGGCTGCAGGCCGAGCTGGTGGCACCGGGGGCCAGCGGTGAGTGGGGGGCCCTGCCCCGAACCCCACAACCTGGGGGTAAATGGGGGACTTCGCCCCGAACCCGTGTCCCGAGCCCCACAGCCCAGCGGTGAATGGAAAGCCCGACCACAAACCCCCTCCCCAAATCCCCGCCCTGAACCCCATAGCCCGGCGGCGAATGGGGGATCCTGTCCCATAACCCCTCCCCAAACCTCTGTCCTGAGCCCTCCCGTAGCCCAGTGGTGAGAGCCTCGATCCCTCCCCCACAAGGCCAACCTCACCAACCACCTCACACGGCCCCCCCCCCGATCCCCCAGTTCTCCCCCCCAAGCTGACTCCCCTCCCCCCCAGCCCTGGAGGTGCTGTTTGCCGAGGAGCTGGGCCTGGTGCTGGAGGTGCCCAGCGCTGTGGCAGGAGACGTCTGCAGACGGTACGAGGAGGCTGGAGTGCGGTGCCTGCCCATCGGGCACACGGGACCCCTGGGCCCCCAGGCCACGGTGAGTGGGGCTGTGGGTTGGGATTGAGGGGCACCGGAGAGCTGGGGGGAGCAGAGGGCAGGTAGCAGGGGCTGCAGGTCAGGACTGGGGGGCGCTGCAGAGCTGGGGGCGGGCAGGGTTGGGCTGGGCTAGCAGGGGCTGCGGGTCGGGAGTGAGGGGCACCCGGCAGAGCTGGGGGAAGCCCAGGGCTGGGCTAGCAGGGGCTGCGGGTTGGGAGTGAGGGGCACCCAGCAGAGCTGGGGGGGAAGCTCAGGGCTGGGCTAGCAGGGGCTGCGGGTCGGGAGTGCGGGGCACCCGGCAGAGCCGGGGGGAGCCCAGGGCTGGGCTAGCAGGGGCTGCGGGTCGGGAGTGAGGGGGCACCCGGCAGAGCCGGGGGGAAGCCCAGGGCTGGGCTAGCAGGGGCTGCGGGTCGGGAGTGAGGGGCACCCGGCAGAGCTGGGGGGAAGCCCAGGGCTGGGCTAGCAGGGGCTGCGGGTCGGGAGTGCAGGGCACCCGGCAGAGCTGGGGGGAGCCCAGGGCTGGGCTAGCAGAGGCTGCGGGTCGGGAGTGCGGGGCACCCGGCAGAGCTGGGGGGAGCCCAGGGCTGGGCTAGCAGGGGCTGCGGGTCGGGAGTGAGGGGGCACCCGGCAGAGCCGGGGGGAAGCCCAGGGCTGGGCTAGCAGGGGCTGCGGGTCGGGAGTGCGGGGCACCCGGCAGAGCTGGGGGGAAGCCCAGGGCTGGGCTAGCAGGGGCTGCGGGTCGGGAGTGTGGGGCACCCGGCAGAGCTGGGGGAAGCCCAGGGCTGGGCTAGCAGGGGCTGCGGGTCGGGATTGAGGGGCACCCGGCAGAGCTGGGGGGAGCCCAGGGCTGGGCTAGCAGGGGCTGCGGGTCGGGAGTGAGGGGCACCCGGCAGAGCTGGGGGGGAAGCTCAGGGCTGGGCTAGCAGGGGCTGCGGGTCGGGAGTGAGGGGCACCCGGCAGAGCTGGGGGAAGCCCAGGGCTGGGCTAGCAGGGGCTGCGGGTCGGGATTGAGGGGGCACCCGGCAGAGCCGGGGGGAAGCTCAGGGCTGGGCTAGCAGGGGCTGCGGGTCGGGAGTGCGGGGCACCCGGCAGAGCTGGGGGGGAAGCTCAGGGCTGGGCTAGCAGGGGCTGCGGGTCGGGAGTGCGGGGCACCCGGCAGAGCCGGGGGGAAGCCCAGGGCTGGGCTAGCAGGGGCTGCGGGTCGGGAGTGAGGGGCACCCGGCAGAGCTGGGGGGAGCCCAGGGCTGGGCTAGCAGGGGCTGCGGGTCGGGAGTGTGGGGCACCCGGCAGAGCTGGGGGAAGCCCAGGGCTGGGCTAGCAGGGGCTGCGGGTCGGGAGTGAGGGGCACCCGGCAGAGCTGGGGGGAAGCCCAGGGCTGGGCTAGCAGAGGCTGCGGGTCGGGAGTGCGGGGCACCCGGCAGAGCTGGGGGGAGCCCAGGGCTGGGCTAGCAGGGGCTGCGGGTCGGGAGTGCGGGGCACCCGGCAGAGCCGGGGGGAAGCCCAGGGCTGGGCTAGCAGGGGCTGCGGGTTGGGAGTGAGGGGCACCCGGCAGAGCCGGGGGGAAGCTCAGGGCTGGGCTAGCAGGGGCTGCGGGTCGGGATTGAGGGGGCACCCGGCAGAGCCGGGGGGAAGCCCAGGGCTGGGCTAGCAGGGGCTGCGGGTCGGGAGTGAGGGGCACCCGGCAGAGCCGGGGGGAAGCCCAGGGCTGGGCTAGCAGGGGCTGCGGGTCGGGAGTGCGGGGCACCCGGCAGAGCCAGGGGGAGCCCAGGGCTGGGCTAGCAGGGGCTGCGGGTCGGGAGTGAGGGGCACCCGGCAGAGCTGGGGGGAAGCCCAGGGCTGGGCTAGCAGGGGCTGCGGGTCGGGAGTGAGGGGCACCCGGCAGAGCTGGGGGGGAAGCTCAGGGCTGGGCTAGCAGGGGCTGCGGGTCGGGAGTGCGGGGCACCCGGCAGAGCCGGGGGGAAGCTCAGGGCTGGGCTAGCAGGGGCTGCGGGTCGGGATTGAGGGGGCACCCGGCAGAGCCGGGGGGAAGCCCAGGGCTGGGCTAGCAGGG
Organism: Eretmochelys imbricata; assembly: GCF_965152235.1. Taxonomy (NCBI): domain Eukaryota; kingdom Metazoa; phylum Chordata; order Testudines; family Cheloniidae; genus Eretmochelys; species Eretmochelys imbricata. Next base: position 6,746,354 of record NC_135599.1, on the reverse strand, counting down.
GCTGCGGGTCGGGAGTGCGGGGCACCAGTGCTGCAGTCCCCCGGCCCACCCCCTGCGTGCCCCCTAGGTGTGGCTGCGGGTGAACGGGCAGGAGGAGCTGGTGCGGCCCGTGGGTGACCTGCGCGCCCTCTGGGAGGCCACGAGTGTCCAGCTGGAGCGGCTGCAAGCGTCACCCCACTGCGTGGAGCAGGAGGAGAGGGGGCTGGCACAGCGCCAGGGCCCCAGCTTCACCCTGACCTTCGACCCCAAGATTGAGCCCCCGCTGCTGAGCCAGATGGGTGAGGGCCGGGGCCCCGGGGGGAGGGGCTCACTGGGGGGAGGAGGGGTGTGTGGGAGGGGTGTCCCCAGATCGCTGTGGAGAAAGGAGCTCTCTGGGAGGGAGGGGTGTGTGGGCAGGGGTGTCCCCAGGTCCCCGTGGCAGGAGGGGGGGGGTCTCTGCCAGTGGGGGTGCACTGAGCCCAGCAGGCCCTGGTCTCTAACCCCACCTTTGCCCCCAGCCCAGCCGGGCCCGCGCGTGGCCATCCTGCGCGAGGAGGGCAGCAACGGGGACCGCGAGATGGTGGCAGCCTTCATCATGGCGGGGTTCCAGGTGAGACCTCCCCACCCCCACTCCGAACCCTGGAGTCCTGTCCCCCCCCCCCCCGACTCTAACCCCTCGGCCCCACCTGCCTCTCTCCCCAGGCCTGGGACGTGACCATGCAGGACCTGTACACAGGGGAGGTGACTCTGGAGTCGTTCCGGGGCCTGGTCTTTGTGGGGGGCTTCAGCTACGCGGACGTCCTAGGGTCTGCCAAAGGTGAGACCCCTGCCCGGGACCCAGCCAGTGCCCCCCTCACCTCCCGACCCAGCCAGTGCCCCCCTCACCTCCCGACCCAGCCAGTGCCCTCCTCACCTCGCCCCCCGCCCAGCCAGCGTGTCCACTCCCCTCGCCCCCCGCCCAGCCAGCGTGTCCACTCCCCTTCGCCCCCCGCCCAGCCAGCGTGTCAACTCCCCTCGCCCCCCGCCCAGCCAGCGTGTCCACTCCCCTCGCCCCCCGCCCAGCCAGCGTGTCCACTCCCCTTCGCCCCCCGCCCAGCCAGCGTGTCCACTCCCCTTCGCCCCCCGCCCAGCCAGCGTGTCCACTCCCCTTCGCCCCCCGCCCAGCCAGCGTGTCCACTCCCCTCGCCCCCCGCCCAGCCAGCGTGTCCACTCCCCTCGCCCCCCGCCCAGCCAGCGTGTCCACTCCCCTCGCCCCCCGCCCAGCCAGCGTGTCAACTCCCCTCACCCCCTGCCCAGCCAGCGTGTCTCCCCCACATCCCCCGCCGAGCCAGCGTGTCCACTCCCCTCACCCCCCACCGAGCCAGCGTGTCCCCACCCTGGGGCTAGCTGGAAGCCGGCACCCCCTAGAAGGGACAGGCTCCGAGCCCCGTTCCCCACCCCTCTGAGCCAGCCAGTCCCCGTCGGGGGCCAGGTTGGAGCCAGTGGCCCCTAGAAGGGAAAGGCCCCGCGCCCCATTCCCCCCAGGTGATTGACCCCCAGTGTGCCTTTTTGTCCCCAGGCTGGGCAGCTTCGGTGACCTTCAACCCCCGGGCGCGAGCCCAGTTTGAGGCCTTTCACCGGCGCAGGGACACGTTCAGCCTGGGTGTCTGCAACGGCTGCCAGCTGATGGCGCTGCTGGGCTGGGTGGGGGGCGAGAGCCCCACGAGCGACCCCCCGGGTGAGTGGGGCTGGGGGGAGGGGCCTGTTGGTGGGCTGGAGGGTTTGGGGAGCTGTCTGGGTGGGGGAGTCTAGGGCAGGGCTCACTCAGCCTGTCTGTCCGCAGGTGGGGCCGTCCGTCCCGGGGTGCTGCTGGCCCCCAACATTTCGGGCCGGTTCGAGTCGCGTTTCGTGGCGCTGGCCATCGAGCAGAGCCCAGCGGTGATGCTGCGGGGCATGGCTGGCTCCACCCTGGGAATCTGGGTGGCTCACGGAGAAGGTAACAGCTCTGGGGGGCTGCTCGCTCTGTCCCGTATACACAGCTCCGCGCCCCACCCCAGCGCTGGGTGAGGGGTCCCTGTATAACCAGCCTCTGCGTCCTACCCCAGAGGAGTGGCTGGGGGTCCTTCCCTAATATGGTGGGAGGGGTCCTTGCCCTGGACTCCCCCCCCGTCGGGTGTGTCTCTCCGTCGAGCCATGGTCCTGTGTGTGTTGCTCTCGAGGTGTCCGTGCGCCTGAGACGGGAAGGCTTTTCCCCAGCAGGCTCCGCTGGGCCGTACCTGCCCCCTTCTCCCCCTCAAGCTGCTCCCCAAGAGCGTGGAGCATGGTGCGGCCCGACCGTCTCTCCGGTTCCTTTGCAGCACCCGTGGTCGGAGACGGGTCCTCCAGCCGACGTGGTGGGGGTGGGGGAGGGTAAATTGTTCGTGCTTAACCGTCAGTGGCGGAAAAGCTCCTTTCCGAGCATTGGGGTCCCCTTCAGCAAACGGGGGGCACCTCGAGAGAGGTGCCTCTGGATTGGACTCTGGTGCGACCATTGCTGGGATCCTGGCATCCAGTTCTGGTGCCCTCAGCTCAAGAAGGCCTGAGTCGATTGCAGAGGGGTCAGCGAGGAGCCAGGGGCAGGGTCAGAAAACCTGCCGTAGAAGGAGAGACTCCAGGAGCTTGAGCTCTTCAGCTTGAGAAAGCGACGGTTCTGGGGTGACCTGTCCCCGTGTGTCAGCACCTATCTGGGGAACACACATTGGATAACGGGCGTTTCGGTCTAGCAGCGAAGCTGCTGGGCTGGGGCGCCCGTCTGAACCAGCCTGTAGCCCAAGGTGCCCGGTCCCTACAGAGTCCCGCCTCTCCGCCTTTCAGACCGGCGTGCGGGGCGTGAGGTTGGGCAACGCTGCCTGCCGCCTGCCTGGAACCTTCACCTTCCTGTCATGCTGGACAGCCTGATGCCGACCGCGTCCCTGCTGTGCAGAGAGGCTGTCGGTCTCTAGAACGGGGGCACCGCCCCCGCCTCCCCATCTCGGTGCTGCCCCTTCCGGGGTGCAGCTCACCCTGGCAGAGCCTCTGCAGACGCTTCTCCAGAGACCACGAGCGGGAGCCCCGCCACTCAGCGGTTTGGGGCGTCTCTCACCGAGCTCACGGGCCCTTCTCTGTGAACGAGAAATACCCGACCTCCTGCTCCCAGCAGCCCGAGGCCGGCACTTCAGCGGGGATGCCACGCAGCCGAGGCAGATCTGACCCACCGGCATTCACCAGGTGGCTTCGTCTGCGTCCATCTGCAGCCAGCTCCGACCTCACCTGACCTAGGGCTGAGCCGGGGTCCCCCACCCCACCCCAGCATCTCTCCCCCTGGCAGCGTGGCATTTGGATGGACAGCGGGCTCCGAGACTGGGCAGGAAAATGGAGGAGATTCTCCGGGGGGTACCAGCATCGTCCGCTGCCCCCGAGAGTTCTGCGTTCCCAGCTGCACGGTGCTGGCTCCTCTCTGAAGACGTCAGGATTGTCCCTCAGCTCCAGAAGGGCGTGTGAGGCAGCTCGGCACCTTCCACTGGGCTGCCTGTTCCATCTCTTTCCCAGAGCCTCCCCTCTGGTGTGGAAAGCTCCCCTGACGCGGGATCTCCATGGAGTCCGAGACCGAGGCCCTGGTGGCCGACCCTGCGTGGACGGTCTCCACAGGGATACAGCTTCCCGAAGCCCCTGGGATGCTCTTGGAAGTCCACCTGAAGCAGGTCATCCATCGCCTGGTGTCCTGGGTCCACAGGGTCGGTGCTATGGCCCATTTTTGGAGCGGTCTCTAGGAGGCCTGTCAGTGTGCCAGACGCCCCTAGGGCAAGCCACACCACTTCTCCACCTCCTTAGGCTGGACCCGTGGGCCTTCAGCCCCCCTGCTTCACCCCATGAGCTCCAGTCAGCGAGTCCCACTGAGGGGGGCCGCCCCCGAGGGAGACTTGTCCCTGGATTTGCAGTGACACTCACACAGCGGGGTTTGCTAGCCAGGACACAGCATATGCAAGCCTCCAGGTAGCATCGAGCACTGAAGTTAAAGCATCGTCCATCCTGGTCAGCCCAGAGCCCAGCCAGGCTGTGGTGAACCCCTGGGCTCAAGCTCCGTCTGTCTCTCTGTCTGGCTCTAGCTGAGAGCCCCGACTCCTTCCAGCCCCCGACTCTTATTTTCTCCCCTCCACCAACCTGTCCCGTCCTTTGTTCTCCGGCTGGGGAAATGCTGTGTAGCCTCCCCGAGGAGAGGTGGAGGGGTCCATCTCCCTCTGGGTTGTTGGTAGCTTGGTGTCGCTGTCCGGGCCATTGTATTTGCCGTCATCTTCTGAGATGCTCCATTGATACAGGGGCTAAGGCTCCTACAGCTCGGTGACACCCCCACCTATGTTCCTCAGCCGGTCCCAAGAGCAAACAGCCCTTTCCCACCCCACTGGGTCACAAAGCAGCAAACAGGGGAAACTGAGGCACACAGTGGCTTCCAAAAGATTGCCAAATATTCCAGCTTCGGCACACCTGCCTTCTAGCCAAAGCCACGTGCCACCAGAGAGCTCCACTCTCTGGATGTCTGATGAGCCTTAGTGTCCCCTCTGCAGAGAACGAGACGTAGGAGAGGGGAAGCGAGCTCCTCGTAGAGACTTGCAGTGAATTTCAGGCTGCGTCCTGCCTGCTCGACCCGTCCCTGGACGGTTATGGCAGGTCGGCTCCGGGCTGTCTCTCTTTTGGAGTCTGGTTCCCTGGCTCGTACAGTAGCTGGAGCTCTTGGAGAGGGCGATTCCTGAGTGTGTGTCCCCCCCGCCCGTCCCCCCCGCGGGTCCTTCCCCCAGAGGGTGTTTGCCAAGGAGAAGGAACTGGAGAGCTCTGTGCTCAGGGCCTCGGTCCGGTGCAGGAGGAGAAGGGCGCAGGCGCTGGCCACAGCTAAGGAAAATCCCCCCGTCTCAGCACGTGAAGGGCCTGCCCAGCTCAAGTGGAGCACGTCGGGCTCCGCACAACCGGGAGAACCCCCGTTGCTGTACAGGGCAAGCAACTGGGCTCCCCACTCTCTGCCCTGCTGGCCATCATGACAGTGAGAGAATGTGCGGGGGGCTTTATCTGTCTCCCTCCCGCGCCCTCCCCAGCTCGCATGCGGTTTCACACTCCCGAGGCAACATCGGGGTATGGAGGCGGTGGGCCTGTTGTGGGGGGTGTCCCGCTGGGGCTCTCTGCCCATCTCACCCCTTCTTTTCTCCTGCCCCAGGTCGGATGCGGTTCCGCTCACCCGAGGTGCTGGCTGCAGTGACATCGGGGGGCTTGGCCCCGCTGCGCTACGTGGATGACCAGGGCCAGCCCACCCAGGAGTACCCCCTGAACCCCAACGGCTCCCCGCTGGGCATCGCCGGGCTCTGCTCGCCCGACGGGCGCCATTTGGCCATGATGCCCCACCCTGAGCGCTGCGTCCTGCCCTGGCAGTGGGCCTGGATGCCGCCCGACTGGCGCCGTACCATGGAGGTCTCGCCCTGGCTGCGCATGTTCCAGAACGCCTGCGAGTGGTGCCTGGAGCACCCCGAGTGGGAGTCCTGACTGCGGAGCCCCTCGCCAGCCGGTCTCGTATCCCAAGGTTTGTCCCCGGGCCGGACCGGCACAAAACCCGCCCTGGTTTTATCCGGTGTCGACTGGGGAGGCGGGGCTATTTCAGGAGCACATGACCCCGCCCCCTCCGCCGTGACCTCCTACGCACCGTGCATATGAGGTCATGCTGGTGGGGGCTGGACAGTGCTCTCTTAAAAATGCCCCCTCCTGCAGTGTGACCGTCTGCACCGGGCATGTGGGGTGAGGTCATGTTAGAGGGGGCGGGGTTTGTGTGAGAGAGTTTGAATGGGGGCGGGGTCACATGGGAGGAGGCGGGTCCACACTGTTCCCAGAAGGTCCTTAGCCCTGATCCCCACAGGGCCAGCCACCCCCAGCCTGGAGACCTGTCAGCAGTTCCCCTTCCTGGCCACTGGGGACAGACTTGAGGAGGAACAAAAGCAGGGGTGTGAGGGGTTCAGTGGGGAATAAAGTCGGGGGGGGGGTTGTGGGAGAGGCAGGTTTGGAGAGAACCTGGGGAGGGGTTCATTGGGGGAATTGAGCTGGGCGGCTGGGGGCGAGGACAGGCCCAAGAAGAAGTTGGTGGGGTTTAGTGGTGGGCCTGGTGAGTGGGGAGCGGCTGTCTCAGCAGCCCCTGCTTGCTGGTTAATGGGTCTGGGGGGCTGGAGCCCAGAGGAGAGGGTGGACCTGCGCCCCCACACCAGATCCAGGGAACGGGGTGTGGAACCCCCACAAAGAGGCCACAGATATCTGAAAGGCCTGGGGGAGACTTGGAGGTGAGGAAGAGAGTGAATCAGAGGGGACGGCTGATGGGGCAGAGTTGGGGAGGCCGCTGTAGATCAGGGGTTCTCAAACTGGGGGTCGGGACCCCTCAGGGTGTCGCGAGGTCATTACATGGGGGGTTGTGAGCTATCGGTCTCCCCCCCAAGCCCTGCTTTGCATCCAGCATTGATATTGGCGTTAAATGTATTAAAAAGTGTTTAATTTATTGAGGGGGTTGCACTCCGAGGGTTTGTTCGAGCCCCACTGCTATAGATGATGGTTCATTCCCCACCGTGACAATTCACACAGTCCCTTTTGCTGTCATATCTCCAGCACATCCGTGGTGTAATAATGTGTGTGTGGGGGGGTCAGATCTTCCCTGGGGCACCGGGATACTGGCAGATTCTTTCTTTCCCCACCCTGGAATGAACTCCGCCAACCTCCCTTCCCAGCCTGCCATGAGCTCGCAGCGGCATCCAGAGGGGAGCACATTGCTTCTTGTCACAGCGGGAGGTGGCCCTGACCCCTCTGATTGGTCATTCGTTCCTTTGCAGAGCAGAAAGCTCCCATGGAATTTAATATCCAGCTCGGACACGAGACACAGAGATGCTGCTGCTCGTCAATTTGTGCAAAGGAAAAACTTTTTTCAACTGGACCTTGGCTCCTAGGAAGGGAGAGTGGAAAAGCTCAGAGCTGAGGCTGGGTCTCCTCAGTGGTGGGACTGGCCAGCTGGAGACATCCCTGGGTTGAGATCAAAGGCATCAGAAACTCCTCTGCCAATGACAGCTGATGCATTGAGAACTGCCCAAAGCCAAGCAGAGTTGGACCTTACAAAAGAAATTTAAATCAGGTAAAAGGTTCTGTTGCCATATAAATAAAACCAGGAAGGAGGAAGTGGGACTGCTAAACGCTCGCAGTGCTGCCAATTTAGCGATTTTGTCACTGGCTTTTGGGACTTTTTGGTTTCCCTAGCAAAGAAATAAGTGTCAAAGTGACCCCTGTAAATGCTTCCCCGGTAAGTGGGGCTCAGCTTCGATTCCTTGGTGATTGGGAGGGGGTGAAAATCCAGCTCTAATGGGCAGGGGAGGAGACAGCTGCCCCAAGGGGAAAAGTTATGATCCTTTTCTTGGTAAAAACCAGCAGGCACCACTCGCTGGCTGAGGGTGGTGCAGGAAAAACCATTTCCCAATAGATCTCTGAGCCTGTGGCCACCGCAATGTTACCTGATCAAAGTCCCCCTCCCTGAGTGCACATCATGGGCCCACTCCCCAGCCTGGGTGCTGAAGAGCTGGGGGGAAAACTGCCCCAGAAAGTCATGGCTGGCAACCTGCCGCATGGGGACCGCTGGGAAATGTCTCCATTGCGTCCATGCACGTGGCTGGGAATCCCTCCCACGGGGGTGGGGAGCTGCAGCCCTCTGTCCTGGGAGGAGGCTGGAGCCCTCTGCCCATGGGGGGCTGTCCTTGGACGGGGAGTGGGGTCTGGAGCTCCTTCCCCGTGGTGCATTGGGCTGGGAATTTCCCAATGCTCAGAGCAATGGGGGCCCAGGGCTCCCTGACCTCCAGTGACACGGGCTGGAGTAGGCACAGCCAGGGGAAGGGTAGGGCTGGGGTCCAAGCCACTCACAGGCACCAACACAGGTTAGCTGCTGCTCCTGGCACAGGGTGGCACCGTCCCCAGGTGGTGATCTCCTTGGAACACTGCTCACCCTGGACAGAATATTCCAAGTGTGTGGGAAACACGCCGCACACAACAGACGTTTAGCCCCGCGAGGACTTTACTTTGAATTACAAAGGATCAGGGGTCATTTGTCATCAATTCTGTGATATTCTTGTGCTTCTCCTCCCCCACGTAGGGCTAACGAGTCAGGGTGCTCACACACTGACCCCACCCCGGAGCTGGGTACAGGCCCTGGCCTGGCAGGATCTGAATCAAGGCAGAAAATGAGGCTGGAGGGAGGTCATGCTGCTGGGGCATTGTTGTCACATACTGCGGGACGGGCGGTGGAAAGGGAGGGATGTGCCAGCACAGGTTAGGCAGGTGGGACAGGTGCACTCTCCATCGCCCACCACCGAAGCCAGACTCTGCAGATCTGATTTTTAAATCAGCCACTCCATTAACTTGTCCTGGATTGAGGTCAGACTGACAGGCCTCGAACTACCTCGGTCATCCTGTTTATCCTTTGTAAAAACTGGCACAACATTCGTGTTCTTCTGGAACTTCCCCAGTGCTGCAAGGTCTGTTGACAATCAGCATTAACTTCCAGTGAGCTCCTCAGCCAGCTCTTTTGAAACTCTTCGCTGCAAGTTATGTGGGGCTGCTGATTTAAAAATGTCTAACTTTGGTAACGTTTAGGCTGCAGCGATACCAGTGGAATGGAAAGTGTGATGAGATTGCATCATCCGTTTTTAACTCTTTGCCCCTGAAATGCTGTTGATTCTGGGGAGTAGCACAGACTGCCAAGGGAGAGCACCCCCCGCTGCCCACAGAACAGTGCCCCTCCCGCTGAGCCCTGTGACACACCATGGCCTGATCTCTATGAGCTTGGAATGTAATTTCTATCCCAGAATAGCCAAAGAATTGGTATGTGAGGTTACCGGTCCCGGAGCAAGGAGTTTTACTCCCTCTCTCAGGAGTTGCGCCTTGTGACCGGATAATAGTTAACGTCGTTCCTCTGTTGACTAGAGGTTGACGTTCATAGCTCCAGCGCTTCGAAGGCCAGAGGGGACCATTGTGAATGTCTAGTCTGACCCCCAGTATCCCGCAGGCTGGAGAACGGCCCATCGGCCCCAACCCCAACCCAGAGCAGAGCTTTTAGAACCACATCCAGTCTTGCTTGAAAAATGGCCAGGGATGGAGAATCCACCCCGACGGCTGGGAAACTGTTTTTATGGCTAATTACTCCCACTGTTCACAATTGACGCCTTCTTTCCAATCTGAATTCGTCCAGTCTCAACTGCCAGCCGTTGGGTGGTGTCAGACCATTCCCTGCAAGATTGAGAAGCCCATTATTAAATATCTGTTCCCCATTGTGATGAAGTGGGGATTTTCCATAATATTTTGTATGAATAGTGTGTGTGCCTCAGTTTCCCCTGTGTGGTGCATGGATAGCAAGGTGGTGGGGAAAGGTTATTCGCTGTCTGCAGAGATACAGGGGTAACAGGCGTCTGGCTGTGTGGGGTCTGGGCCCCATGGCCATGGGAGTCCGAGAAGATCATGGTCGCTCTAATTGCCTGGATACTTGATACCTAGCAACTAATGCCCAGGGATGGCCACCCCTCTCCAGGATGCCAGCTGGATTTGAGCAGCTGGGGGGCTGAAGGCTCTGAGGTTTGATCCCAGGAGGTGGTGAAGCCAAGTGGCTTCCCTTCGTGACAGCGAGAGCCCCTAAGGGGGCAGGCTGGCACCCTGAAGGGGTCCTCCCTGGGACTGCTCCAGAGCACCAGACCCCTGCCACCGTGGCACCCATGTAGGTACTTATGGACTGTGATCAACTCATTCCTTGAGCCTCTTTGAGTCTCTCGCTCTCAGGCAGGGTGTCTGAGCCTTTCATCATTCCTGTGGCTCTTCTCTGACCCCTCTGCAACTTACCAACATCCGTCTTGTCTCGTGGGCCCAGAACCGTACACGGGATTCCAGCAGCGGTCGCACCAGGGCCAAATGCAGAGGCAAAATCACCTCTCAAACACTGTACACAAGTCTGTCTATTGTCCTAATGCTATTACCTTTCTCAACTAAACTTGTCCTCTCCGCAAAAAAGATACCAAGTTAGATTGACGGATCTGTTTTCCATAAACCCATGTTGATTGACATTAATTACATTGACCTCCTTTAGTACTTTATTCATCGAGTCCCCTATCAGCCACTCCATTATCTTGTCCGGGATCCATGTTGGGCTGAGAGGCCTATAAATTACCCAAGGCATCCCATTTATCCTTTTGTAAATTGGCACATCAGCTTTCTTCCAGACTTTTGGAACTTCCCCAGTGTGCCAAGACCTATTGAAAATCAACATTAATGGTCCAAGGAGCCCTTCCGCCAGCTCTTTTAAAACTCTTGGATGCAAGTTATCTGGACCTGCTGATTTTTAAAATGTCTAACTTCAGTAAATTCTTTGTAACATCCTCCAGAGTTGCTATTAGAAAGGAAAGTGTATTATCACCACTGTATGATGAGACTGGCTCATCTCCAACCCCCCCCCCCCCCCCCAAAATATGGAACAAGAATATTTATTGAACATGTCTGCCTTTTCTGCATTATTATTGATAAATCTACCAGTCCCATCTACTAATGGGCTAATACATTGGTCAGGATTGTTTCCCCCACTAATATATTTTGTCCTTAACTCTGCTAGCCACAGATTTCTCCTTAAAAAGAAAAGGAGTACTTGTGGCACCTTAGAGACTAACCAATTTATTTGAGCATGAGCTTTCGTGAGCTACAGCTCACTTCATCAGATGCATACCGTGGAAACTGCAGCAGACTTTATATATACACAGAGAATATGAAACAATACCTCCTCCCACCCCACTGTCCTGCTGGTAATAGCTTATCTAAAGTAATCTTCAGGTTAGGCCATTTCCAGCACAAATCCAGGTTTTCTCACCCTCCACCCCCCCACACAAATTCACTCTCCTGCTGGTGATAGCCCATCCAAAGTGACAACTCTTTACACAATGTGCATGATAATCAAGTTAGGCCATTTCCTGCACAAATCCAGGTTCTCTCACTCCCTCACCCCCCTCCAAAAACCCACCCCCATACACACACAGACTCACTCTCCTGCTGGTAATAGCTCTGACCACTCTCCAAGTTTAAATCCAAGTTAAACCAGAACATCTGGGGGGGGGGGGTAGGAAAAAACAAGAGGAAATAGGCTACCTTGCATAATGACTTAGCCACTCCCAGTCTCTATTTAAGCCTAAATTAATAGTATCCAATTTGCAAATGAATTCCAATTCAGCAGTTTCTCGCTGGAGTCTGGATTTGAAGTTTTTTTGTTTTAAGATAGCGACCTTCATGTCTGTGATTGCGTGACCAGAGAGATTGAAGTGTTCTCCGACTGCTTTATGAATGTTATAATTCTTGACGTCTGATTTGTGTCCATTTATTCTTTTACGTAGAGACTGTCCAGTTTGACCAATGTACATGGCAGAGGGGCATTGCTGGCACATGATGGCATAAATCACATTGGTGGATGTGCAGGTGAACGAGCCTCTGATAGTGTGGCTGATGTTATTAGGCCCTGTGATGGTGTCCCCTGAATAGATATGTGGGCACAATTGGCAACGGGCTTTGTTGCAAGGATAAGTTCCTGGGTTAGTGGTTCTGTTGTGTGGTATGTGGTTGTTGGTGAGTATTTGCTTCAGGTTGCGGGGCTGTCTGTAGGCAAGGACTGGCCTGTCTCCCAAGATTTGTGAGAGTGTTGGGTCATCCTTTAGGATAGGTTGTAGATCCTTAATAATGCGTTGGAGGGGTTTTAGTTGGGGGCTGAAGGTGACGGCTAGTGGCGTTCTGTTATTTTCTTTGTTAGGCCTGTCCTGTAGTAGGTAACTTCTGGGAACTCTTCTGGCTCTATCAATCTGTTTCTTTACTTCCGCAGGTGGGTATTGTAGTTGTAAGAAAGCTTGACAGAGATCTTGTAGGTGTTTGTCTCTGTCTGAGGGGTTGGAGCAAATGCGGTTGTATCGCAGAGCTTGGCTGTAGACGATGGATCGTATGGTGTGGTCAGGGTGAAAGCTGGAGGCATGCAGGTAGGAATAGCGGTCAGTAGGTTTCCGGTATAGGGTGGTGTTTATGTGACCATTGTTTATTAGCACTGTAGTGTCCAGGAAGTGGATCTCTTGTGTGGACTGGACCAGGCTGAGGTTGGTGGTGGGATGGAAATTGTTGAAATCATGGTGGAATTCCTCAAGGGCTTCTTTTCCATGGGTCCAGATGATGAAGATGTCATTATTAAGGATCTACAACCTATCCTAAAGGATGACCCAACACTCTCACAAATCTTGGGAGACAGGCCAGTCCTTGCCTACAGACAGCCCCGCAACCTGAAGCAAATACTCACCAACAACCACATACCACACAACAGAACCACTAACCCAGGAACTTATCCTTGCAACAAAGCCCGTTGCCAATTGTGCCCACATATCTATTCAGGGGACACCATCACAGGGCCTAATAACATCAGCCACACTATCAGAGGCTCATTCACCTGCACATCCACCAATGTGATTTATGCCATCATGTGCCAGCAATGCCCCTCTGCCATGTACATTGGTCAAACTGGACAGTCTCTACGTAAAAGAATAAATGGACACAAATCAGATGTCAAGAATTATAACATTCATAAACCAGTCGGAGAACACTTCAATCTCTCTGGTCACGCAATCACAGACATGAAGGTCGCTATCTTAAAACAAAAAAACTTCAAATCCAGACTCCAGCGAGAAACTGCTGAATTGGAATTCATTTGCAAATTGGATACTATTAATTTAGGCTTAAATAGAGACTGGGAATGGCTAAGTCATTATGCAAGGTAGCCTATTTCCTCTTGTTTTTTCCTACCCCCCTCCCCCCAGATGTTCTGGTTTAACTTGGATTTAAACTTGGAGAGTGGTCAGTTTGGATGAGCTATTACCAGCAGGAGAGTGAGTTTGTGTGTGTATGGGGGTGGGTTTTTGGAGGGGGGTGAGGGAGTGAGAGAACCTGGATTTGTGCAGAAAATGGCCTAACTTGATTATCATGCACATTGTGTAAAGAGTTGTCACTTTGGATGGGCTATCACCAGCAGGAGAGTGAATTTGTGTGGGGGGGTGTAGGGTGAGAAAACCTGGATTTGTGCTGGAAATGGCCTAACCTGAAGATCACTTTAGATAAGCTATTACCAGCAGGACAGTGGGGTGGGAGGAGGTATTGTTTCATATTCTCTGTGTATATATAAAGTCTGCTGCAGTTTCCACGGTATGCATCTGATGAAGTGAGCTGTAGCTCACGAAAGCTCATGCTCAAATAAATTGGTTAGTCTCTAAGGTGCCACAAGTACTCCTTTTCTTTTTGCGAATACAGACTAACACGGCTGTTACTCTGAAAGATTTCTCCTTGTGTCCCTTGTCTTCCCTTATCAGTTTTCTACAATTCCTAACTTCTGATTTATATTCATTGCTATCAACTTCCCCTTTCTTATCTTTTTTTTTTTTTTATTTTGTATTTTTTTTACCACTGTCTTCGCTTTTCTAAACCAGATGGTTTGGTTTGGTTTGGTTTTAAAAGCACAGCCTTCTTCCTCAAGTGGAGGATTGTGGCTGACATTTTTGGGATTAAATTCTTCCTTCCAGCTGATTTGGCTCATAATTGTTTTCAGCTTTGTGAAATTGGCCTGATTAAAGCACCACATGTGTATATATACATTACTGGTCTGGACTTTATTGTTCTTGCATATGATCGTCCCACACTAAACCGATTTCCTTCTTTGAGGAAGTAACTGGCTTTTCAGCTGAGGGGAGTGCAGTAAATCTAATATCCTGGGGCTTCAGTAAAGCTTTAGGCACGGCCCCACACGGGACATGATCAGTTAAGGATGGATATCCTGGAACACTGAACGGTGTCGCACTGGTCAGCCAAGCAGTTGCACTGGCCGTACGGTTATTCACCGTTATCTCCTGGGGTTGGCTGGTCCTTGCTCACATGCTGTGGGTCTAAGTGATCACCATACGTGATCCCCCAGCAATTTCCCCCCAGGTTAGATTGGCAGGAACGGGCCAGCCAGGATTGATTCCCCTTCCTCGGCCGTGTGGGGTGCAGCTGGCCCTATCCCTCATGGCAGGAGCGGAGTAAGGGTTTAAAAGCAGGCGGGCCGGCCGGATGTGGGGTAGCTCTGGGCCTGGGATGGAGCCAGAGCCCCATGAGGGGGTCCTGGAGAGCTCCAGGGAAATCACCCCCGGGCCGTGCCAGGAACCAGCAGCTCCGGTGAACCAGCCATGCAGGACCCAATCGGCAGCCCCAAGGCGAGCCACGGGAGTGGCCGGTTCCCGCCATCCTCAACCTCTCCCAGGTTAGGGAATGGGGGCCAGCGCGGGGGAAGAGGCCGGGCTGGCCCCAAGACGGCACCAGGGTGTGCTGGGCTGGAGGGAGCGGGGTGGGGGCCCAGCAGGGGGCGCTGGGGCTGCACAGAGCAGGGGGCGCAGGGCAGCAGGGGGCGCTGGGCCCCTGGGGGGGCGGGTTGAATGAGCCCAGTCCTAACAGCTGGAAGCCCGGGCCCGGGCGATGGACAGACCCCGGTGCTGGTTGGCTCCAGTCCCTTTATTCGGCCCCCGGGGGCAGATCCGCTGTTATGCCCACGGGGGCTGAGCCGTGGCTCCCACGCAGGGCTTGGCCACCCCCGAGCTGGGGTGGGGGCTTCTGGGCCCTGGGCGAGGCAGCGGGGGTGGGCAGCAGGGTCACAGAAGGCCCTGATGTGGTTCAGGAGCCATAGCGGCCCCCACCCCAGAGGTGGCCGCATCTCCACCGTGGGGTGCGGCCCTCGTTGGGGGGGGGCAGGGCCCCCGGCCGGTGACGGCAGCCAGGGGCGCGGCAGCAGTGACTGGGCGGGGGGGGCCCGGGCCTTGAAGCACCCGCCCTGGGCAGCCCGGGCTGAGAGGTGCCCTCTGGGGGAGGGGTCATAAAAAAGCCCCTCTGCCCCCCCCCATTATTGCCAACACGGGGGGGGGGCTCAGCCCCACCACGGTGACTGCCCCCCCCCGCCTGGGCCGGGTTTTACCCTCTGCCAGCGCCTCGCCCCGCCCCAGCCCTGACTGTGCCCCCCAGCCCCCCCCCCTCCGAACCCTGCCTCCAGCTGCTGGCCCCCCCCGACCCTCAGGGCAAGGACGGGCAGGGGGAAGGGCGGTGGCTTCAGCCGAGGGGACTGCGCATGCTCGGTGCGCGCGCATGCTCAGTGCGCCCGAAGGAGCACATTGCTGCGCCATAGCCGTGTCTGACCTGACCGAACCACACTCCGGTGGTGACGTAGGAGCCCCCCCCCCCCCCCCCACCGCGAGGCCAGGCCGCTGCACGTGGGGGCGCGCGAGCAACGGTTTGGAACCGTTAGCGTCGGTTGGAGTGCGGGCTCGGGGGCGGGGTTCTGAGGCGCCGCTGCCCCGACCCCCCCCCCGCACCCCTCCTTCCCTGGCTTGCCCCAGAGCCGCGGGGTGGTGTGGGGACAGGGCCGGGATGGGGGGGGCGCTGTGTGGGGCTGGTGTGAGGGGGCGCGGTGTAGGGGGGTCGCTGTGGGGGGGCATATGGGGTTAGAGTGGGGGGGTGCAGTGGAGGGTGTGGGGGGTGCAGTGGGGGGCACTGTGTGGCTGTGTAGGGGTCCTGTGGGGGTTACAGTGGGGGGGCGCTGTGGGGGGTATCTGTGGGTGGTGTGGGGGGGGCGCTGTGGGGGGTGTATGGGGGGGCGCAGTGGGGGGTGCCCTCTGGCTGGACACTGACCCTGTTCTCCCCCCCCCACAGGACCCCGCCATGGTGGTGCTGCACTACTTCCAGCGCCCCGGGGTGGAGGGTGTCCCTGTCTCCCTGCTGTACTCGGCCCAGGCGGTGCTGTGGGGCGTCCGCGCCCTGTACAGGGAGCTGTGCTACAGCGTCAGCTGGACAGGTACGGGCGGGGGGGGCAACGAGGCTTCTTGGAGCAGCTGGTCCTGGAACCCCCAAAGGGTGGGGCCCGTCCGAAGAGCAGCCAGGCTGGGTCAGAGCCAAAGGTGCGTCCAGCCCAGCATCCTGTCTTCCGACAGCGGCCAGAGCCTGGCACCCCCGGGGGAGTGGACGGGGCAGGGTCATGATCGAATGGTCCATCCCGCCTCGGCCACTCCCAGCGTCTGGCACTCAAGGGTTTAGGGACACCCAGAGCGTGGGGCTGCATCCCTGCCCAGCCGGGCTAATAGTGCCAAGGAAATGAGAAGGTGCCGTCCCAAAAGTGAAATGCCTGCAAAGACTCAGACTAAACGTAGAGCCCCAAATTAAAAGAATATCATAAGAGGACCCAAAAAGTGCCACCATGGCTAAACAACAAAGTAAAAGAAGCGATTAGAGGCAAAAAGGCATCGTTTAAAAACTGAAAGTCAAATCCTACGGAGGGAAATAGAAAGGTGAATAAACTCTAGCATGTCACATGTAAATGTATAATTAGGGAGACCAAAAGAGAATTTGAAGAGCAACGAGCAAAAGACACAAACTAACAGCAAAAAAAAAAAGAAGGAAGTACCTCAGAAGCAGGAAGAAGACCAAACAATCTGTGGCTGCTGCAGGTGCTGCAGAAGCACTCAAAGAGGATGAGGCCGTTGCGGAGAAGCTAAATGAATTCTTTGCGTTGGTCTTGACTGCAGAGTATGTGAGGGAGATGCCCACACTTGAGCCATTCTTCTTTAGGTGACAGATCTGAGGAACTGCACCTGATTAATTGATCAGAAACCTCCTCTGCTGATACCTCAAACGGTAATAAGTCACCTGGACCAGCCGGTATTCACCCAAAAGTTTTGAAGAAACTCAAATATGAAATTGCACAGCTACTAACTGTGGTATGTAACTTGTCGCTTGAATTAGTCTCTGTACCAGATGACTGGAGGGTAGCTAATGGGATGCTGATTTTTAAAAAAGGCTCCGGCGGCGATCCTGGCAATTACAGGCTGGCAAGCCTAACTTCAGCACCAGGCAGATTGGTTGAAACTACAGTAAAGAACAGAATTATCAGACAGAGACTAACACAATTTGTTGGGGAAGAGTCAACATGGGTTGTACAGGGAAATCCTACCTCACCAATCTACTAGAATTCTTTGAGAGTGTCAGCAAACATGGCCAAGGGGGATCCAGCAGATACAGTGTTTGGACATTCAGAAAGCTTTTGACAAGGTCCCTCACCAAAGGCTCTTAAGTGAAGCAAGCAGTCACGGGATAAGTCATGGGATCCTCTCATGACTCAATAACTGGAGAGAGGAAACAAAGGGTAGGAATAAACGGTCAGTTTTCAGACTGGAGAGAGGTAAATAGTGGTGGTCCCCCAGGGGTTTCTCCTGGGACCAGTTCTGTGCAACATATTCGTAAATGATCTGGAAAAAGGGGTAATCCGGGAGGTGGCAAGATGTGCAAGTGATACAAAATTATTCAGAATAGTCAAGCCCAAAGCTGAGTGTGAGGCGTGACAAAGGGATCTCACTGAACTGGATGTGGTTAGTGCTGTGGAAAGTTGTTAGAGCTGCCGTTGCGGCTATTCTTGGAACCCCGATGTCAGCTGAGCTAGCAGACTGTGCAGCTTGTTAATTCAGCCGAGCTCGGTGTTAGGCCTAAGAGAGAGCAGAGACAACCAGTGCCTGCTGACAGTGGAGGGGCACGACCCCAAACAGCTTCCCCACCCCATCCCGTAGCCTCCCACTCCCGGAAAGCAGCAGCCCCTCAGTGCAGCTCCCAGCTGTTCCTCTGCCTCTCCCTGCCTGGGGCAGCTCATGGCTCAACTGCTCTGCCAGGAGGGAGCCCACCCACATCATGTGATCGAGCAATCTTTTGTGTGTGTGGCGGGGGGAACGTAACCCTGCATGCCTCCCCACCCATGTGTCACCTGCGAGAAAGACCACCGGCTCAGTTCAGTGGCAAAGGCGCTCGGGTCGGTGTCTTGTCGATGAAGCGCAGTACTAGTGCCCTGGCTCTGTGGTGACAAGTGCACTAACCCATGTGTGCCCCCGACAATGGTACCAGCTCAGTCCAGACACTGTCCCCTCGGCTGGACAAAGAGGCCGTTCCTGTGACTTCGGTACAAACAAGTTACACATTACACTCCAGACGTTGTTAGTTACCACCCTTCTCCTCGTACCTGCTGCTTTGAACAAAACATTGGTGACTGATTCGGTCCCAGAGCCCCCCTTGGGACTGTTACCTGATGTGCTGAATTTGCCTCTGAGCCCGTTTTCCCTGCCAGCTTGGGCCTCCTGAACCCTGCCTTGCTGAGCCAGACGCACAAGCCTGCTGCAACATAGAGCCAGGTCTGGTCCACGCCCCCAAAGCTACAGACTTTAACTAAAAACTGCTCAGCAGGTTACCTATTGTCCGCCCTCTCTAACACTGACAGAGAGAGATGCACAGCTGCTTGTTCCCCCAGGTATTCATCACTTACTCTGGGTTCACTAATAAACAAAAGTGAGTTTATTACGTATAAAAAGTAGCGTTTAAGTGGTTTCAAGTAATAACAGACGGAACAAAGTAAATTACCAAACAAAACACTCAAGTCTAAGCCTAATACATTAAGAAACTGAATACAGGTAAATCTCACTTTTAGAGATGTTCCAATCAGCTTCTTTCTCAGACTAGCCTCCTTCCTCATCTGGGCCCAATACAGGGCCATCCCTACCCATATGCAAAGTATGCAGCTGCATAGGGCACTGAGAAATTTGGGGCACCAAACTTTGTGGTGCCCTGAGCAGCTGCATGTTGTCCCAGCCCCACCTCTTCGCACCCCGCTCCGCCCCCAGTCCACCCCTTCCCCAAAGCCCCCACCCCTGCTCTGCCCCAGCCTCACCCCCACTCCACCCCTTCCCCAAAACCTCTGGCGTGCTCCACCCCTGCTCCGCCCCAGCCTCGCCCCCACTCCGCTGAGGACTGCCACAGGACTGGGCCTGCACTCACCGGCGGCGGAAAGTGCAGCGACCCGGCCCTAGACGCACTGTCGGTGAGTGCTGGGGAGCGGTTCCCCCCCATGCCCCACAAGCCAGCCCCGCCCCCTCCGGCCCAATACCCTTGGTACAGACCTTGTTAGTTCCAGCAGACATCTTAGGTGAAAAGCAGGGGATTCCACGTGACTGGGACCCCCTTTGTTCTCTTCCATCCCCTTTTATATCTTTGGCACAAGGGGGTTCCCACCCCTCCTAAATGGAAAAGCACCAGGTTTAAGATGGATTCCACTATCATGTGACATGTTCACGTGTCCTGTGAGACCTCATTCTTCATTACCCACTGGCTGGCACACTTATACAGGAAGGCTTACACGTAAACAGATTTCAGAGTAGCAGCCGTGTTAGTCTGTATTCGCAAAAAGAAAAGGAGGACTCGTGGCACCTTAGAGATGAACCAGTTTATTTGAGCATAAGCGTTCGTGGGCTACAGCTCACTTCCTCGGATGCCATTTACAACCAATTGTCCTAGTCAATGGGAGCCATCAAGATTCTGAATCACCATTAATGACCCACACTTTGCATAACTACAATAGGACCTGAGAGTTATATTTCAGATCCAAGAATGATACATTCATATCACGAAAGCTCATGCTCAAATAAATTGGTTAGTCTCTAAGGTGCCACAAGTACTCCTTTTCTTTTTGCGAATACAGAGTAACACGGCTGTTACTCTGAAACCTGTCATACTCAGTAGATTATAAGGTTTGTAATGATACCTTACAAGAGACCTTTTACATAAAGTATATTCCAGTTACAACATATTCACACTTACAAACATATATTTATGAAGCCTATGGAGTGCAACGTCATACCATTCTGCTGTCAGCCCCTCCTTATCTTCAGAGGGGGTTGCCGTGTTCCTGTCCCGTCTCTTAGGAATGTGTTTACGTCGCTCCTTGAGAACTCTGGGTGTTCTTGTTCCATCCTCTCTGGTCAGGCCTGTGCTTTCTTGGATAGCCAATGCCTAGTGTGGTGTTGTTTTGCCAAGGCCCGGCCTCCTCTGGTTCACAGCCTTTGGGTCACACTGTTAGTTAAGCCCAGGGCTCCAGCAAGGCCTAAAGTGGGTGACTGAGCATCAAAATGGCAGGTGAATTTCAGTGTTGATAAATGCAAAGTAATGCACGCTGGAAAACATCACCCCAACTCTGCACACAAAATGATGGGGTCTAAATTAGCTGTTACCACTCAAGAAAGAGATCGCAGAGCCATTGTGGCGAGTTCTCTGAAAACATCCACTCGACGTGCCGCGGCCGTCAAAAAGCGAACAGAACGTTAGGAACTGCTAGGAAAGTGATAAATAATAGGACAGAAAATATTGTATTGCCTCTCTATAAATCCATGGTATGCCCACACCTTGAGTATTGCGTGCGATTCTGGTTGCCCCATCTTAAAAAAAGTAAAAAAATTGGAACTGGAAAAGGTACAGAGAAGGGCAGCAACAATGATGAAGGCTACGGAACAGCATCCGTACAAGGGGAGATTAAAAAGACCGGGACTGTTCATCTTGGAAAAGAGACGACTAAGGAGGGATATGGTAGAGGGCTATAAACTCATGACTGGTGTGGAGAACGTGACTAGAGAAGTGTCATTTACCTGTTCACTTAACACAAGAACCAGGGATCACCCAATCAAATTAACAGGCAGCAGGTTTAAAACAAACCAAAGGAAGTATTTCTTCCCCCAACACCCTGTCAACCTGTGGACCTCTTTGTCGGGGGTGTTGTGAAGGCCAAAAGTATAACTGGGTTCAACAAGGAATTAGCTACGTTCCTGGAGGACAGGCCCATCGATGGCTGTTACCCAGGTGATCAGGGTCACAACCCCACGCACTGAGTGTCCCTAGCCTCTTCCTGCCAGATGCTGGGTCTGGACGACAGGGTGGGTCACTTGCTGATCGCCCTGTTCTGGTCATTCCCTCTGAAGCATCTGGTGCCGTCCGCTGTCAGAGACAGGACACTGGGCTAGACGCACCATTGGTCTGACCCAGTCTGGCCGTTCTTATGAGGCTGGGAGTGGGCATCATGTCCCTTGGGGGCTCCCCTAGCTGGCAGGACCCCTCAGCCCCCTTGCCTGCTGGGTATCACAGCCCCATTTCTCCCCTGCAGGTGCGTCGCCCCCCAATCCCCAGGAGACCCAGCTGCTGCACTGGCTCTTCGGCTGCCCCTTTGAATCCGGAGACGTTGCCACGGAGTCCTTCCTGTGCCCAGGGCCCACCGACCTGCTGGTGGAGATCGGGCCACGGTGCGTCTCAGGGCTCAGCAGGGGGCTCCGTGCCTTGGGGGCCGGGAGTTGAATCGGGGGTGCTGTGCCGCAGGGAGCGGGCCAGGGGCTCAGTAAGGGGTGCTCTCCCCTGGCAGACAGGGCTGGCCCCAGTGAGGGCTAGGGGGCGCTGTGCCGCAGGGAGCGGGGTGAGAGGCTTAGTGGAGGGTGCTGTGGAGTGGAGGGGCAGCTGTGGGGCTGGGGCTGTGTCTCCCGGGACTGTTAACCCTTTCCTGGCGCAGGCTGAACTTCTCCACGGCGTTCTCCACCAACGTGGTGTCCGTGTGCCGGGCCGCGGGGCTGGGCTGTGTTGACCGTGTCGAGTGCTCCCGCCGCTACCTGCTGCTGGTGAGGGGGGATGTGGGACCCCTGGGAACGGAGGGGATGACCCCTGGGGGATGGGTGGGGAGGTCTGCAGGTGGGGAGGTTCCGGCATTGTGGGGTTAATGGGGCTCTGGGGTGGGAGGCAGTTTCTGGGCCGCTTGCTCCCCCCCCCCCCCGATGCCCAGATCTACAGGTGGGGGTACGGGGGGGCTTGGTCTGTCTGTCTCCCCTTCCTGCTCCTGGTGATGGGGGTGATCCTTGTTCTCGGCCCCCCTCCACCCCCAGTGCCTATCCACAGTGGGGAGGGGCAGGAGGTTCCTGTTGTCACCCTGTCGGGGCGGGCGCTGGGTCCCCTTTCTCACCCAAGGGGAGGAGAGACAGCTCCCCATTCTCACCCCCATCCTCCCTGGCAGTGTGCCCGACACCCCACACCCCCTGAGGAGGCCACCCTGGTGGCGATGCTCAGTGACCAGATGACGGAGCAGCGCTATGAGGAGCCAATCCGCAGCTTCGCCGTGGCCACCCGCCCTGCCCCCACCTGGCATGTGGATGTGCTGGGGGGGGGCCGCACCGAGCTGGAGCGAGCCAACCAGGAGCTGGGTATGGGGGGCGGGGGTGCTGAGTACCTGGACTAATGGGGGTGGTTGGGTATCATGGGAGTCAGGCTTGGGGGGCTGGGTATGGCGAGGGGGTGGGGAGCGGCTGAGCACACTGCAGAGGTTGGGGTGGGGCGTGTGGGGGGGGAGGAGATGGACACCCAGGGGTTGAAGCTGGGGCTCTGCAAGATGAATGACTGGGGTGGGGTGAGAGCTGTGGCTGACGCAATGTCCCAAGCAGCCTGGGTTCGAGCCCCCCGATGTCCTGTGGGGGGAGGGTTCTGCCCACCACGGAGAGAGCTGGGGGTCAAAGGTCTCTTCCCCCCCCCCCCCCATTCCACCCTTTCCCTCGCAGGCTTGGCCTTCGACTCCTGGGACCTGGATTTCTACACTGAGCTCTTCAAGAAATTCGGGCGCAACCCGACCAGCGTGGAGTGCTTCGACCTGGCCCAGTCCAACAGGTACCGGCACCGAGTCCCCCCAGCCAGCCAGTCCCCTGTCCTGGGGCCAGATGGGAGCCGGCGCCCCCTCGAGGGGAGAGGCCTCATGTCCCATTCCCAGCACCCCTGAGCCAGCCTGCGGCTGGATCGGAGTCAACATCCCCTGGAGGGGAAAGACCCCAAGTCCCATTCCCCGCCCCTCTGATCCCTCTGACTCTGGGCCCGGTGCCCCAGCAGTGGGTGACTCTTCCTGTCTCACCCTCCAGGGGAGCCAGCGTTGCCTACAGGGAAAGGCCCCGTGCCCCATTCCCTGCCCCTCTGAGCCAGCCAGTCCCTGCCCTGGGGCCGGATAGGAGCTGGCGCCTCATTCCCTGCCTCTGCCAGCCCCTGCCCTGCGGCCGGATGGGAGTCGGCAACCCCTAGGGGGGAAAGGCCCTGTGCCCCATTTCCCTCCCCCCCCGAGCCAGCCAGTCCCTGGCCTGGGACCGGATGGGAGCTGGCACCCCCTAGAGGGGACAGGCCTCGTGTCCCATTCCCTGGTTCCCTTTCAGCCATTTGCCTGCCCTGGGGCTGAATGGGAGCCACACCCATCTTGAGGGAAAGGCCCCCCTATGTGCATGTCTCACCCCCTATCCCTGCCCCCCAGCGAGCACAGCCGACACTGGTTCTTCAAAGGGCGCCTCCTGGTGGACGGGAAGGAGGTCTCGGAGTCGCTGTTCGAGTCCATCATGCAGACCCAGGAGAAGAGCAACCCCAACAACGTCATCAAGTTCTCGGACAACAGCAGGTGCCTGGGACCTCCATCGGTGGGGATGGGAATGGGGCTCGAGCTCATGGCCAGGGTTGGATTCAAACTCTCACTTCCTCTGGGCTAGGGATGGGGGTGGGGCTTTGTGGCTGGTGGCCATGGCTGGGATGCTCTCCCCCCGCCCCCTTGGGGCAGGGATGGGGGTGGGGCTCCGTGGCTGACGGCCGTGGCCGGTTCTCTCCCCCCAGTGCCATCCGGGGCAGGGCCGTGTGTTCCCTGTGGCCCCGCGACCCATCCCGCCCCAGCCGCTTCGAGAAGAGAAAGTCAACCCGGCATGTCATCTTCACTGCAGAGACCCACAACTTCCCCACGGGTCAGTGCGGGGGGCAGGAGGGCTGTGTGTGTGTGTGCAGGGGAATATATATGTATGGGGGGCTTCTATCCATGGGGTGGCGTGGGGGCGTGGCCAGGGGGTTGTGTGGCAGTCTGCAGGGGGGACATTGGGGGAAATCCCTGGGGGACAGAGTGAATGTGGGGGGGTGAGAGGGTGTCAATGGGTCAGGGGTCTGTGGGGGGGGCGGGTGGCAGTACATGGGGTTATGGGCTGTGGAGGGGTGGATGCTACACGCGTTCCCTGCTCTCCGTGCGCATGCCCCAGGCCATGAGGTGCAGGGGCCTCCTGTGTGGGGCAGCTGTGGGCCTGGCACTCTGGGGTGTGTGTTTTGGGGGGTACCTAGGAGGGGTGTCTCCTCGCTCTCACCCCCGTGTGCTCCCCAGGGGTGGCCCCATTCAGCGGCGCCGCAACGGGAACAGGCGGGCGGATCCGGGACGTGCAGTGCACGGGGCGTGGGGCCCACGTCATCGCCGGCACGGCGGGGTACAGCTTCGGAAACCTGCACATCCCTGGTGAGAGTAGGGGGGCCCCACTTCCCCCCAGCCACAGCCCCCCTCCACCACCTCCTCCTCCCCTTCCTCTGCCAGGCCCTGGGACCCCTTCCTCAGGCCCACCCTGCCCCCAACCTAAGTCACGGGGCCCTCCTGCCCCTGGGACCAGGCCCCAGGACACTCTTCCCCCAAACCGTGAGCCCCTCCTCCACCTGGCCATGAGCCACAGGACCCTCCACTTCCCACCCTTGGACCTCCCTTGACCTCATCTTCACACCCCAGATAACGAGACACTCCCCGCCCCGCCCCCCCGCCTGCGTGCCTAGCCATAGCCGCCCTCCTCTGCCTAGCCTGCTCCCCAAGGGCTGCGACCGGAGCGTACCCGGGACCTGCATGGCTCTGCCACAGTGCCTGGCTTTCCATGCTCCCTGCACCCACCCCAGGGTCACCTGGCTTGCGGGGGGGTCTGTTTGCTGACTCAGAAGGATTCACACACACCCCCCCCCCATCAATCTCCTTCTAACCCTGCGGTTGTGAGGCAGGGTCTTCCCTGGGTTACTCCCCACCCCCTCCGTCTCCCCTCCCGCCGTCCCCATGGGGCACTGCCTGCTGGGCTCCCTGCTCTGGTCCTGGTCCCGGTCCCAGGGCGCTGCGGCTCGTCCAGTCCCCGGCTTCGCCTGGGTTCAGAAGACGTCCTTCCTGCCGCCAGCTGAGCTGTCCGGCTGCCTTTTGCGCCCCTTGGGGTTGGGGAGCCTGGCATCCAGGCTGGCACCCCCTGACCGTCTCTCCCTGCCCCCAGGCTACCCTATGCCCTGGGAGGACCCGGCATTGCCCTACCCCAGGAACTACGCCCATCCCCTGCACGTGGCCCTCAGGGCCAGCGATGGGGCCTCTGACTACGGCAATAAGTTTGGGGAACCTGTCCTGGCTGGTGAGTGTTGGAGGGGCCGTTCTGGGGGCTTGGGGGGACCCATCCTGGCGGGTGGGGGCTGAGCTGAATCTTCACAGGGGCCTGCTCCCGAGAGTCACCCCATCAGCTACCCTGTTGCTGCCCCCTCAGAAGGGGCACCTGCCTGTCCCTCGCCCGCCCTTCTGGGGCGGCCAGGAGGCTGTGGGTTCTAGTCTGTCCTTCGATGGTTGGGGACGCGGCGGGCTTGGGGAGCGCCTGGCAGGGAGGATGTGCCTGGCTCTGGGGTGGGGTTGGGGAGCGCCTGGCAGGGGGGACGCATCCGGCTCTAGGGCGGCCTTGGGGAACACTGGGCAGCGGAGGAAGGGGATGCGTCTTGCTCTGGTGGGGGGGATATAACAACCTGAGCAGGAGAAATGCCAAGCACTAAAGGGCTGTGGTGCCCAGTGGGGAGAGGCTGGGGGTCGTGTCTCTGCTCTAACCCCCGCCCCCCGCCAATCTCGGGCAGGGTTCGCCCGTTCCTTCGGCCAGCAGCTCCCCAACGGGCAGCGGCGCGAATGGATCAAGCCCATCATGTTCAGCGGGGGGATCGGTGCCATGGAGGACATTCACGTGCACAAGGAGCCCCCCAAGCCTGGTGAGTACGCCCCCACCCCAAGCCACTCCCTAGTAAACCCCCCAGCCTCCTCCCCCCCCCCGCCCACATATTGCAGTTCCCCTATAGCCTAAGAACTGCCTCCCCCAGACCCCATGTTGACTGGGAGCAGCCATCTGGCCCCAGGTCTTCCCCTTTGCGAAGGGGAGAGGGGGGCAAGGGAGAGGCAGTGCCCCGTCATGGGGCTGGGGTGGGTTTTATGGGGTCATACTGTTCGCTCGTTCTCCAGGGATGCTGGTGGTGAAAGTGGGGGGCCCCGTGTACCGGATTGGAGTCGGCGGGAGTTCAGCCTCCTCCATCCAGGTGAGTGAGGAGGGGACCTGTGGGGCAGGGACAGGGGGTTTCCCTGTGGGTGCTGGAGGGGGAGGGATCTCAGCAGAGCCCTGGGCAATGCCCCACCCACTGCCCGTACTGCTCGACTTACATCTCTAACGTGACTCCCCCTATCTTCCCCCCCATAGGGGCACCCCGCCCCCTCACTGCCCCCATGTCACCCACCTTCTCTTCCCCCCGCCACAGTGCATCTCACTTGGACCCCTCTCACAGTGGGGCCTGCCCCCCTCAGCCCTGACCTTGTGTTACCCCCATCCTGCTACACACCCCCCTCAACAGTGGGGCCCACGCAGCCCTCTCCCCCATGTCTGTAGTGGGGCCTCCCCGGCCTCCTATCCCTATGTGACCTCCAGGATGCCCCCAACTCACTTCCCAACGAGGCCCACAGTCCTCTGTGTCCAGCACTGCCTGGGCAGTGCCCCACATGCTCCCCCCAGCCTGAGAGCAGGGAGCAATGGGGGGCATTGGGGCTGTGTTTGGGTGAGCCCTGTGCCCCCTGGATGCAGGGAGACAATGCCAGGAAGCTGGATTTCAGGGGGGGCGGAGGGATCTTTGTTGGGGGAGCAAGGCGGGGGTCAGACCTGTGTCATGGTGACCCCCCATTGTTCTCCCCACCAGGTTCAGGGGACAGTACCTGTGAGCTGGATTTGGGGGTACTGCTGCGGGATCAGGGCTGTATCAAAGGGACGGTGTCAGGGTGACCCCCCGTCTCTCCCCAGCTGCAGGGGGACAATGCCAGTAAGACGGATTTGGGGGTGATGTGAGGAGATTAGGTTGACAGGGTTTGGACTGTATCAGAGGGTCCGCATAGGGCGATCGGTGTCGCTACCCCTGACTCCCCCCAGTCTTCTCCCATATGCAGGGGGAGAACACTGGCGAGCTGGATTTGGGGGTGCTGTTGGGAGGATTGGTTGGGGTGGTGGTCAGCTCTGTATCAGAAGGTTTGTGTCGGGTGGTACCCCACATCTCCCACCAGGTGCAGGGGGACAACACGAGTGAGCTGGATTTCAGGGCGGTGCAGCGGGGAGACCCCGAGATGGAGCAGAAGATGAACCGGGTGCTGCGGGGCTGTGTGGAGAGAAGGAAAGCCAACCCCATCTGCAGCCTCCACGACCAGGGGGCCGGGGGCAACGGTGAGGGGGGGCAGAGCCGGGGGGGGAATCAGTGCCTGGGTGGGGCGTAGTTGGGGGGGCCTGGTGCCCCAGCAGTGGGTGACTCTTCCTGTCTCGCTCCAGGGAACGTGCTGAAGGAGCTGAGTAACCCAGCCGGGGCTGTGATCTACGCCAGCCGTTTCCAGGTGTGTGGGGACCCC
This sequence comes from Eretmochelys imbricata, assembly GCF_965152235.1. NCBI lineage: Eukaryota > Metazoa > Chordata > Testudines > Cheloniidae > Eretmochelys > Eretmochelys imbricata. The sequence goes on along the minus strand of NC_135599.1, from coordinate 6,718,936 downwards.
CTGCCCCTCTGCCCCCCACGCCATCCACTTCCAGGTGTGTGGGTTTCCCCTTCCCCCCGAGCCTGCCCCATCATACCAGCCACTCCCAGGTGTGTGGGCCTGTCCCAGTTTCAGGGTAGCTGGGCGTGACCCCATGGCTCCCCCACTCCATAGTAGGGGTGAGGCTACAACCCCCCGCAATGTACCAGGACTTTCCCCTCTGAGAGGCTGGGCCCAGCCGTAGCCCCCCCATCCCCAATATTCAGTTCAATATTCGACTCACCCCCATGGGGCTGGCTGCAACCCTGCCCCCAGCAGTGCTGTGGTGTGGGGCTGCCAAGCAGGGATGCTCCCGGCCCCCAGCTAGTGACTCCAGGGTGTGTGGGACCCCTGATTTCCCCCCAGCCCCCGACCTCACCATAGGGCTGCTCTCAGCCCCTGACCCCACCCCTGTCCATCACTCCTGAGTATGTGGGACCCCCCACATCCCTCCCCCTCTGGCCCCTTCTGGGTGTGTGGGACCCTGCGCCAGGCCTCCAACCTCCTCCCCTCCCCCCTCCCTGACACCCATGTACCTCCCAGCTGGGTGACCCCACGCTGAGCGTGCTGGAGATCTGGGGGGCCGAGTACCAGGAGTCCAACGCCCTCCTGCTGCGCCCCACTGATGCCGCGCTGCTGCAACGCCTGGGCCAGCGCGAACGCTGCCCCGTGAACGTCGTGGGCACCATCGCCAGGGACGGACGGGTACGGGCGCCGGTGTGGGGGAGCCGGGCCAGGGCTGTGGCTGGCGGGGCGGCTGGGGGCACCGGGCCGAGGGACGGGCAGCCGGGAGCTGCATGTGATGATGGCTTGAGCCTAGGGACAGGCAGCTGAGGGGGGACTGGCGCGTGGGAGATGGGCCCGGGGCGGGGAGGCTGGGAGTGAGGGGCGGGCCTGGTGTGAGCTGGGCCTGGGGAATAATTGGGTTTCATGTGGGGGTCGGGGTGCGGCCTGTGTTATACTTAAAGTACTGCACAGGATCTGTTCAGAGGGGATAAGGCAAACGCCGCATTTATTGGTAATCCACGTATCAGTCATACCCTGGATCATACACATAGGATCGATATTACACTCCCACACACACGCACACTCCGTCTTGTTGTTGTTCCCACCGAGGTGCTCCCCTTCACTGGCCAGGTGCGTTAGATGGGGGAGAGGTGGATCCGATCCGGAGCGATGCTCCCACGTTGACAAGCCGAGACCTGGGGTCCTCTGCACGACACCTCCCAAGTAGAGCCGCTTCCCTCTCATGCAAATGCAAAATCTGCCTCCGTCAGTTGGTCACCGGCGGCGCTTCCTTCGGGATGCCCCGTTTCGTTTCAGAGAGGGTGTTTTCAAGAGAAGGTGCTGGCTTCTCACCCCCAAGGCCGTCAGTATGTCTGATCTTCCGTAGTGAGCCCACCTGGCAAGTTTTATCGTGCTTGGCTCTGGCTCCCGTCCCCTTCCAAGGGTTGCAGCTGTCCGGAGGCGCTGCCTTCCACGCCTCGCTCCTTCACCAGGGCAGGCGGTTAAAAGGGGGAGATTTTGTTCTACTCCGAGCGAAAAGACATTTTCCTTCTGCCTTAACTCTCCTTAGGGGCTATAACGTTATGCCAGGGCTCACTACAAAGTTATAAGGATTTGATATAAAGCTGTGTGAAAATAGAGGCAGACAGGGCACATGGGCGACTGGAGGGGTGTCCGTTCTGTGCCGGGGGGGGGGGGGGGGCAGGGCACGGGTGGCTGGGCCTGATGGAGTTCGTGGGGGGGGGGGTCATGAGGCGTCTGGGTCTGTGGAGCAGTGCTGGGGGTGGGGTTGGCTGGAACTGGGGAGGGACACTGGGGGGCTCTGTGGAGAGGAAATGGGGGTGTAGCACAAAGGATGAGATGGGGATCCTGGTAGCAGAGATGGGGCTGGGAGAAGAGGGTGCCATAGGATGGGATATCACTGGGGGCAGAGGAGCGGGTGGGCACAGGACACCGGAGAGGGCAGGGCTGGGCACAGGCTGGTTGCCGTGAGAGGGGGCTGGCAGTGGGGCGGGGGTGGCCCCCAGGCAGCGCCTTTCCCAGGCTCCCTGTTGGAGAACCCCTGGCTCCAGCAGGGTCCTGCACGTCTGGATACTTGGGGGGCGACCCCCCTGCAAGTGTTATGAATTACACCTGGTAGGACACGCACACAACTGCTGCGAATTACACCTGGTAGGACACGCACACCAATGCTGCGAATTACACCTGGTAGGACACGCACACAACTGCTGCGAATTACACCTGGTAGGACACGCACACCAATGCTGCGAATTACACCTGATAGGACACGCACACCAATGCTGCGAATTACACCTGGTAGGACACGCACACCAATGCTGTGAATTACACCTGATAGGATACGCACACAACTGCTGCGAATTACACCTGGTAGGACACGCACACCAATGCTGCGAATTACACCTGGTAGGACACGCACACCAATGCTGCGAATTACACCTGGTAGGACACGCACACAACTGCTGCGAATTACACCTGGTAGGACACGCACACCAATGCTGCGAATTACACCTGGTAGGACACGCACACAACTGCTGTGAATTACACCTGGTAGGACACGCACACCAATGCTGCGAATTACACCTGATAGGACACGCACACAACTGCTGTGAATTACACCTGGTAGGACACGCACACCAATGCTGCGAATTACACCTGGTAGGACACGCACACAACTGCTGCGAATTACACCTGGTAGGACACGCACACAACTGCTGCGAATTACACCTGGTAGGACACGCACACAACTGCTGCGAATTACACCTGGTAGGACACGCACACAACTGCTGCGAATTACACCTGGTAGGACACGCACACCAATGCTGCGAATTACACCTGATAGGATACGCACACAACTGCTGCGAATTACACCTGGTAGGACACGCACACAACTGCTGCGAATTACACCTGATAGGATACGCACACAACTGCTGCGAATTACACCTGATAGGACACGCACACAACTGCTGTGAATTACACCTGGTAGGACACGCACACAACTGCTGCGAATTACACCTGGTAGGACACGCACACAACTGCTGTGAATTACACCTGAGAGGACACGCACACAACTGCTGTGAATTACACCTGAGAGGATACGCACACAACTGCTGCGAATTACACCTGAGAGGACACGCACACAACTGCTGTGAATTACACCTGGTAGGACACGCACACAACTGCTGTGAATTACACCTGAGAGGACACGCACACAACTGCTGTGAATTACACCTGGTAGGACACGCACACAACTGCTGTGAATTACACCTGAGAGGACACGCACACAACTGCTGTGAATTACACCTGAGAGGATACGCACACAACTGCTGCGAATTACACCTGAGAGGACACGCACACAACTGCTGTGAATTACACCTGGTAGGACACGCACACAACTGCTGTGAATTACACCTGAGAGGACACGCACACAACTGCTGTGAATTACACCTGGTAGGACACGCACACAACTGCTGTGAATTACACCTGAGAGGACACGCACACAACTGCTGTGAATTACACCTGATAGGATACGCACACAACTGCTGCGAATTACACCTGAGAGGACACGCACACAACTGCTGCGAATTACACCTGGTAGGATACGCACACAACTGCTGCGAATTACACCTGAGAGGACACGCACACCAATGCTGCGAATTACACCTGAGAGGACACGCACACAACTGCTGTGAATTACACCTGGTAGGACACGCACACAACTGCTGCGAATTACACCTGGTAGGACACGCACACAACTGCTGCGAATTACACCTGGTAGGACACGCACACAACTGCTGCGAATTACACCTGGTAGGACACGCACACAACTGCTGTGAATTACACCTGGTAGGACACGCACACAACTGCTGCAAATTACACCTGAGAGGACACGCACACAACTGCTGTGAATTACACCTGGTAGGACACGCACACAACTGCTGTGAATTACACCTGAGAGGACACGCACACAACTGCTGTGAATTACACCTGAGAGGACACGCACACAACTGCTGCGAATTACACCTGGTAGGACACGCACACAACTGCTGCGAATTACACCTGAGAGGACACGCACACAACTGCTGCGAATTACACCTGGTAGGATACGCACACAACTGCTGCGAATTACACCTGAGAGGACACGCACACAACTGCTGCGAATTACACCTGATAGGATACGCACACCAATGCTGCGAATTACACCTGGTAGGACACGCACACAACTGCTGTGAATTACACCTGGTAGGACACGCACACAACTGCTGTGAATTACACCTGAGAGGACACGCACACAACTGCTGCGAATTACACCTGAGAGGACACGCACACAACTGCTGCGAATTATACCTGATAGGACACGCACACAACTGCTGTGAATTACACCTGAGAGGACACACACACAACTGCTGCGAATTACACCTGGTAGGACACGCACACAACTGCTGCGAATTACACCTGAGAGGACACGCACACAACTGCTGTGAATTACACCTGAGAGGACACGCACACAACTGCTGTGAATTACACCTGGTAGGACACGCACACAACTGCTGTGAATTACACCTGGTAGGACACGCACACAACTGCTGTGAATTACACCTGAGAGGACACGCACACAACTGCTGTGAATTACACCTGAGAGGACACGCACACAACTGCTGTGAATTACACCTGGTAGGACACGCACACAACTGCTGCGAATTACACCTGATAGGACACGCACACAACTGCTGTGAATTACACCTGGTAGGACACGCACACAACTGCTGCGAATTACACCTGGTAGGACACGCACACAAGTGCTGTGAATTACACCTGATAGGACACGCACACAACTGCTGTGAATTACACCTGATAGGACACGCACACAACTGCTGTGAATTACACCTGATAGGACACGCACACAACTGCTGTGAATTACACCTGATAGGATACGCACACAACTGCTGTGAATTACACCTGGTAGGACACGCACACCAATGCTGCGAATTACACCTGGTAGGACACGCACACAACTGCTGTGAATTACACCTGGTAGGACACGCACACAACTGCTGCGAATTACACCTGGTAGGACACGCACACCAATGCTGCGAATTACACCTGATAGGACACGCACACAACTGCTGTGAATTACACCTGGTAGGACACGCACACAACTGCTGCGAATTACACCTGGTAGGACACGCACACAACTGCTGTGAATTATACCTGGTAGGACACGCACACAACTGCTGTGAATTATACCTGGTAGGACACGCACACAACTGCTGTGAATTACACCTGATAGGACACGCACACAACTGCTGTGAATTACACCTGAGAGGATACGCACACAACTGCTGTGAATTACACCTGATAGGACACGCACACAACTGCTGTGAATTACACCTGAGAGGACACACACACAACTGCTGCGAATTACACCTGAGAGGACACGCACACAACTGCTGCGAATTACACCTGATAGGATACGCACACAACTGCTGCGAATTACACCTGGTAGGACACGCACACAACTGCTGTGAATTACACCTGGTAGGACACGCACACAACTGCTGCGAATTACACCTGGTAGGACATGCACACAACTGCTGTGAATTACACCTGATAGGATACGCACACAACTGCTGTGAATTATACCTGGTAGGACACACACACAACTGCTGCGAATTACACCTGGTAGGACACGCACACAACTGCTGTGAATTACACCTGGTAGGACACGCACACAACTGCTGCGAATTACACCTGGTAGGACACGCACACAACTGCTGTGAATTATACCTGGTAGGACACGCACACAACTGCTGTGAATTATACCTGGTAGGACACGCACACAAATGCTGCGAATTACACCTGAGAGGACACGCACACAACTGCTGTGAATTACACCTGAGAGGACACGCACACAACTGCTGCGAATTACACCTGGTAGGACACGCACACAACTGCTGTGAATTACACCTGATAGGACACGCACACAACTGCTGTGAATTACACCTGATAGGATACGCACACAACTGCTGTGAATTACACCTGGTAGGACACGCACACCAATGCTGCGAATTACACCTGATAGGATACGCACACAACTGCTGCGAATTACACCTGATAGGACACGCACACAACTGCTGTGAATTACACCTGATAGGACACGCACACAACTGCTGTGAATTACACCTGGTAGGACACGCACACAAATGCTGTGAATTACACCTGGTAGGACATGCACACAAATGCTGTGAATTACACCTGGTAGGACACACACACAACTGCTGCGAATTATACCTGGTAGGACACGCACAGTTCGAATCTAGGCTGAGGCACATAAACAAAGTCCACAACTGCAGAGTTCCCAAAAGACACTTAGTTTATTGCTCGAGCGTGGTGCCCCCCTGCTAGCCAGGAGGGGACCCTGAATACAGATTATACAAAGGTTATATACTTTTTAGGAAAGCATGTTGCCCTCGTGCATCGGAAACCTTAGCCAATAAACAAACCCTTTTCTTATCTACCACCTATCCCTGCTTGGTGTATTCTTCGTGCTAAACCAGTATGTTGATTACACAGCATGGTCCTAAAGCCATGCATCAGTAACCTTTATTGTCAGGATGGGAGGCCTCACATCAAAGGCCAAGAGACAGGGAGTTAGAGACTGACAAAAAGCAGATACTGGGAGTCAAGACAGCCTGGAGACAAGGAGGAGGATTTTCACAGGGATTCAGTATCTAAGGATCACTCCTCCTGGTGTATGATGTGCTTGCTTTTAGACAATGGTGGGCCCCAAACCAAAGTGGAGTCACGTGTGCTAACTTTTCCTTAACACAAGGGAGGTCCCACGGAGCTACGGGCCGGGGCAGCTGGCTCTGACTCGGGCCCCAGAATTGCAGCGTAGCGGTAGGGCTCAGCCTGGGGGGAGGGTTCCAGAGCCAGGCTCCAGCCCGAGCCCCGCGACTACCTGGCTAGTTGTAGGCCCAAGGCCAGGCACAGCCCCGGCTCTGCCCCAGCCCCTTGGGCAAAGCCCAAACGCTCAGCCCAGGGGCAGGAAGCAGGCATCTCTGCGGGGCTGGAGGGTGGGGTGCTAACCGCTGGGCCCCCTGGCCCTCCACACCCCAGCACACCGGGGCATAGATTGGGGGGGCTGTGACTCGTCACTGACACCCCCCTATGGGTTACCCCCCCTCAGATTGTGCTGGTGGACGACCTGGAGGCCCCAGTGACGGACGTGTCGCCAGTGAAGCCCAGTGGGAAGAAGACGCCGGTCGACCTGCAGCTGGAGTGGGTGCTGGGCAAGATGCCACAAAAGGTACAGGGGGGGGCCCTGGGGTCGCACCCACAGATCCCCCCAGACTGCCCCCCCACGGCGCCCCATCTGGGAGAGGCCAGGGCTGGAGTAGCGGGGAGCTCCCCAGACAGATGGTGCCCCCCGCTTGCTCCTCACAGCGTCCCCTGCTGGATTAACTCATGAATGTCCCATCTTTTCTCCAGGAATTTGTCTTGTCCCACAACAGCCCAGCCCTCCACCGCCTGTGCCTGCCCCCTGGGCTGAGTGTGGCGGACGCCCTGGAGCGGGTCCTGCGGCTGCCGGCCGTGGCCAGCAAACGCTACCTGACCAACAAGGTACCCTGCCCCCCCCCCCCAGGGTGTGACCCAAGTGAGCTTGTGACGATTCAGAGGGTAGTGCCCCCAACCCTGTACCTCTGCCCCCGAGTGGCAGTATCCCCACACCTCCTGATCCTGTGTCTCTGCCCTCCCGGAGGGGAAAGTGCCCTGTGTCACGGGGTCCCCGGGCCATGCTCTGGAGCTGCTCCCTACGAAGCCAGGCAGGGCTCTGAGGAGCCTCCTCTCTGGGAGCAGATGGTCCCCAGGGCAGAAGCTCCCACAGCTTCCACCTTCCTGGGTCTGACCTTGGAGCCTTCAGCCTCCCCTGCCCCACCGTGCGCTTCCCACAGCGCGTCCGTCTGCCCGGGGTGGGTCCTGGGGAAGCCAGAGGGCCCTGCCCCTCAACTCCGTAGTCAGACAGGACTCAGCCAGCTGGGAAAACAGGAGGTTTATTCGTCGACAGGAACACAGCGTAGGGCAGAACTTGTTAGCACAGAAATCAGTGACTTTCAGCCAAGTCCATCTTGTGGGGAGGGGGGCCCAGAGCCAGGGCTCTGCCCTCCCCGGCGCCCCAAGCCAGCCGAGACTGACTCCTTCCAGCTGCGCCTGGCCCCTGCCCTGCCCCTTGCTGCTCCTCCGGCCTTTGTCTCGCTTCCCGGGCCCAGAGTCACCTGTCGCATCCCCCTCCTGGGTTTCAGTGACGAAGTGGCGGCCACAGCATCAGTGCAGGCAGCTGGAGTAGCCCCCGGAAAAGTCACACACGCTTATTCCCACTGCCTAGGCATTGGTGCAATACACAGGGAAACTGAGGCACACACAGCATCCATGAAAACAGTAAGACTCTCAAAGGCTCACATACAACATAACAAGGGAGAACCCCCACCTGTGTCACATCCTGCACCCCCTGACCCCATGTCTCTGTCGTCGTCCCTGGCCCCAGCTCTCTGCCCCCCACCGCAGAGGAGTACTGCCACCCTGAGCCGTGTGTCCCTGTGGCAGGTGGACCGGTCGGTGACGGGGCTGGTGGCCCAGCAGCAGTGCGTGGGTCCCCTGCACACCCCCTTGGCCGACGTTGCCGTGGTGGCTCTGTCCCCCTTTGAGACGGTGGGGGCAGCCACGGCCCTCGGGGAGCAGCCACTCAAGGGACTGATCGACCCGGGCGCGGGGGCCCGGCTGGCCGTGGGTGAGGCGCTCACCAACCTGGTCTTTGCCCGCGTCACCGACCTGCGGGTGAGTCGCCCTGTGAGCCATGGGGGGTCTGCTTGGGGAGGGGAGTTTGGGGTGCTGGGGGGGTCTGCTTGGGGAGGGGACAGCCTGGGGGGGGGCTGAGTGGGGAGGGGCTTGTCTGTGTCTGACATTTCCCCCCTATGGCTAATCCTCCTCCCCCCTGATGTGAAGTGCAGTGGAGGTGCAGGGGGCCCATGGGGCTGTGTGTGTGTGGGGGGAGATTGGGGCTGTATGGGGGTCCCGTGTCTCACCCCGCTTTCTTCCCAGGATATGAAGTGCAACTGGACCTGGCTGGGGGCGGGGGGTATGGGGTTGTGGGCTCATGTGGCTGATTCTCTCCCCCCTTCCCCTCTGGGACGTGAAGTGCAGCAGGAACTGGGGGGGCTGTGGTGCAGTGGGGTGGTTGTGGGGCTGTCAGCGGACCATGGCTGACCCTCTCTGTCCCCAGGATGTGAAATGCAGTGGGCACTGGTTGTGGGGGCTGTGGGGCGGCCATGGGGCAGTGGGGGGGGGGAGGGGGAATGGGGCTGTATGGGGGCCGAATGGCTGACCCCTCTCTCCCCCCAGGACGTGAAGTGCAGCGGGAACTGGATGTGGGGGCTGTGGGGCGGTGTGGGGGGGGCTATGGGGCAGTGCAGGAGGCATGGGGCTGGCTGGGGCCCCGTGGCTGACCCCTCTCTCCCCCCAGGACGTGAAGTGCAGCGGGAACTGGATGTGGGGGCTGTGGGGCGGTGTGGGGGGGGCTATGGGGCAGTGCAGGAGGCATGGGGCTGGCCGGGGCCCCGTGGCTGACCCCCCTCTCCCCCCAGGACGTGAAGTGCAGTGGGAACTGGATGTGGGGGCTGTGGGGCGGTGTGGGGGGGGCTATGGGGCAGTGCAGGAGGCATGGGGTTGGCCGAGGCCCCGTGGCTGACCCCGCTCTCCCCCCAGGACGTGAAGTGCAGCGGGAACTGGATGTGGGGGCTGTGGGGCGGTGTGGGGGGGGCTATGGGGCAGTGCAGGAGGCATGGGGCTGGCCGGGGCCCCGTGGCTGACCCCCCTCTCCCCCCACGACGTGAAGTGCAGCGGGAACTGGATGTGGGGGCTGTGGGGCGGTGTGGGGGGGGCTATGGGGCAGTGCAGGAGGCATGGGGCTGGCTGGGGCCCCGTGGCTGACCCCGCTCTCCCCCCAGGACGTGAAGTGCAGCGGGAACTGGATGTGGGGCGGTGTGGGGGGGGCTATGGGGCAGTGCAGGAGGCATGGGGCTGGCTGGGGCCCCGTGGCTGACCCCGCTCTCCCCCCAGGACGTGAAGTGCAGCGGGAACTGGATGTGGGGGCTGTGGGGCGGTGTGGGGGGGCTATGGGGCAGTGCAGGAGGCATGGGGCTGGCCGGGGCCCCGTGGCTGACCCCCCTCTCCCCCCAGGACGTGAAGTGCAGCGGGAACTGGATGTGGGCGGCCAAGCAGGCGGGCGAGGGCGCGGCGCTGGTGGACGCCTGTAGGGCCATGTGCGCCGTCATGGCCCAGCTGGGGGTGGCCGTGGACGGGGGCAAGGACTCGCTCAGCATGGCGGCCCGCGTGGGCACGGACATCGTCATGGCGCCCGGTGAGTGTGGGGGGTGGGCTCTGCCCCTTCGCCCTGCCCCAGCAGCCCCCCATCCCAGATTCTGTGGGCCCCCTCGCTCCGCTGTCTCCAGCCCCCCTGAGTCCCCGGGTCCCCCTCTGACAGGCCTCCACCCTCCCTCGTCCCATGCCAGCTACGTAACCTCTCCACGCTCAGCAGGCCGGGCATCTGTCCATAGGGAAACTGAGGCACACCACCAGATGCCTCATCTCCCACAAACCTCCTCTGTTAGAGGGGTGTGCGCACCAGGGCCGCCCCATGTCCATCCCCAAAGCTACTGCCCCATGCCCCCTCTGCCCCCACTGCAGCCAGTCCTCACTCCCCTGTCCACCCCGTAAAGGGTCCCCAATTCATCCCCTGCAGGTGCCCTGGCTTTCTGGCCCCCGGGAATCCCCAATCCCGGCCTTCCAAGCTATCCTGGCCCCCCAGACTGGCTCTTTCCCCCGCTTCCCCACCCCCTTAGGCTAGCTGGACTCCCCACTGACCCTATCCCATCTCCCCACAGGGACATTGGTCGTCTCCGCCTACGCCGTGTGTCCGGACATCACGGCCACCGTCACACCTGACCTGAAGTGCCCCAATGGCAAAGGTGAGGGGCGGGGGCTGGTTGGCTCAGAGGAGTGGGGAATGGGGCACAGGCTCTTTCCCTTTTAGGGGGCACCAGCTCCCATCTGGCCCCAGGGCACGGACTGGCTGGCTCAGAGGGGTGGGGCATGGGGCCTTTCCCCTCTCGGGGGCGCTGGCTCTGATGTGCCACAGGCCAGGGACTGGCTGGCTCGGGGACCCTGTTGTCTGGCTCTGACCCCATCTCTCTTGCCCTGCAGGGGCCCTACTGTACGTGGAGCTGTGCCCCGAGCGGCACCGGCTGGGGGGCAGTGCCCTGGCGCAGTGCTACGCCCAGCTGGGGGATCACTGCCCAGACCTGGAGAACCCGGACAGCCTGGCAGCCTGCTTCCGCGTCACCCAGCAATTGCTGCAAGGTGTGTCCGTCCGTCTGTCCGTCCCTGCTGGGGGGGTGAGCCCTGCTCTGGGGGAGGTGTGAGGGGGGCTGGCCACGTGGCCTCCCCAGACCTGGAGGGTGCCCCTGGGGCTGGGGGAGGAGCTGGATGTGGGCACCCCCAGGGTCTGAGGGGTGGGGCTGGGGGGGTGGAGTGAAGCTGGCCTGGGTGCCCCTTGGGGCTGGGGGGGAGCTGGGATGCTGGGGGGGACCTGTCCCACCCGGTGCTGTCCCCCCAGAGTCGGTGGTGAGCGCAGGGCATGACGTGAGTGACGGGGGGCTGGTGACCTGCCTGCTGGAGATGGCCTTCGCCGGGAACTGTGGGCTGCAGGCCGAGCTGGTGGCACCGGGGGCCAGCGGTGAGTGGGGGGGCCCTGCCCCGAACCCCACAACCTGGGGGTAAATGGGGGACTTCGCCCCGAACCCGTGTCCCGAGCCCCACAGCCCAGCGGTGAATGGAAAGCCCGACCACAAACCCCCTCCCCAAATCCCCGCCCTGAACCCCACAGCCCGGCGGCGAATGGGGGATCCTGTCCCATAACCCCTCCCCAAACCTCTGTCCTGAGCCCTCCCGTAGCCCAGTGGTGAGAGCCTCGACCCCTCCCCCACAAGGCCAACCTCACCGACCACCTCACACGGCCCCCCCCCGATCCCCCAGTTCTCCCCCCCAAGCTGACTCACCTCCCCCCCCAGCCCTGGAGGTGCTGTTTGCCGAGGAGCTGGGCCTGGTGCTGGAGGTGCCCAGCGCTGTGGCAGGAGACGTCTGCAGACGGTACGAGGAGGCTGGAGTGCGGTGCCTGTCCATCGGGCACACGGGACCCCTGGGCCCCCAGGCCACGGTGAGTGGGGCTGTGGGTTGGGATTGAGGGGCACCGGAGAGCTGGGGGAGCAGAGGGCAGGTAGCAGCGGCTGCAGGTCAGGACTGGGGGGCGCTGCAGAGCTGGGGGCGGGCAGGGTTGGGCTGGGCTAGCAGGGGCTGCGGGTCGGGAGTGAGGGGCACCCGGCAGAGCTGGGGGGAGCCCAGGGCTGGGCTAGCAGGGGCTGCGGGTCGGGAGTGAGGGGCACCCGGCAGAGCTGGGGGGAGCCCAGGGCTGGGCTAGCAGGGGCTGCGGGTCGGGAGTGAGGGGCACCCTGCAGAGCTGGGGGGAAGCCCAGGGCTGGGCTAGCAGAGGCTGCGGGTCGGGAGTGAGGGGCACCCGGCAGAGCTGGGGGGAAGCCCAGGGCTGGGGTAGCAGGGGCTGCGGGTCGGGAGTGAGGGGCACCCGGCAGAGCTGGGGGGGAAGCCCAGGGCTGGGCTAGCAGGGGCTGCGGGTCGGGAGTGAGGGGCACCCGGCAGAGCCGGGGGGAAGCCAAGGGCTGGGCTAGCAGGGGCTGCGGGTCGGGAGTGCGGGGCACCCGGCAGAGCCGGGGGGAAGCCCAGGGCTGGGCTAGCAGGGGCTGCGGGTCGGGACTGGGGGGGCGCTGCAGAGCTGGGGGCGGGCAGGGTTGGGCTGGGCTAGCAGGGGCTGCGGGTCGGGAGTGCGGGGCATCCGGCAGAGCTGGGGGAAGCCCAGGGCTGGGCTAGCAGGGGCTGCGGGTCGGGAGTGAGGGGGCACCCGGCAGAGCTGGGGGGAAGCCCAGGGCTGGGCTAGCAGGGGCTGCGGGTCTGGAGTGAGGGGCACCCGGCAGAGCGGGGGGGAAGCCAAGGGCTGGGCTAGCAGGGGCTGCGGGTCGGGAGTGCGGGGCACCCGGCAGAGCTGGGGGGAAGCTCAGGGCTGGGCTAGCAGGGGCTGCGGGTCGGGAGTGCGGGGCACCCGGCAGAGCGGGGGGGAAGCCCAGGGCTGGGCTAGCAGGGGCTGCGGGTCGGGAGTGAGGGGCATCCGGCAGAGCTGGGGGAAGCCCAGGGCTGGGCTAGCAGGGGCTGCGGGTCGGGAGTGAGGGGCACCCGGCAGAGCTGGGGGAAGCCCAGGGCTGGGCTAGCAGGGGCTGCGGGTCGGGAGTGCGGGGCACCCGGCAGAGCCGGGGGGAAGCCCAGGGCTGGGCTAGCAGGGGCTGCGGGTCGGGAGTGCGGGGCACCCGGCAGAGCCGGGGGGAAGCCCAGGGCTGGGCTAGCAGGGGCTGCGGGTCGGGAGTGCGGGGCACCCGGCAGAGCTGGGGGGAAGCCCAGGGCTGGGCTAGCAGGGGCTGCGGGTCGGGAGTGAGGGGCACCCGGCAGAGCCGGGGGGAAGCCCAGGGCTGGGCTAGCAGGGGCTGCGGGTCGGGAGTGCAGGGCACCCGGCAGAGCCGGGCGGAAGCCCAGGGCTGGGCTAGCAGGGGCTGCGGGTCGGGAGTGCGGGGCACCCGGCAGAGCCGGGGGGGAAGCCCAGGGCTGGGCTAGCAGGGGCTGCGGGTCGGGAAGTGCGGGGCACCCGGCAGAGCCGGGGGGAAGCCCAGGGCTGGGCTAGCAGGGGCTGCGGGTCGGGAGTGTGGGGCACCCGGCAGAGCCGGGGGGAAGCCCAGGGCTGGGCTAGCGGGGGCTGCGGGTCGGGAGTGCGGGGCACCCGGCAGAGCCGGGGGGAAGCCCAGGGCTGGGCTAGCGGGGGCTGCGGGTCGGGAGTGCGGGGCACCCGGCAGAGCTGGGGGGAGCCCAGGGCTGGGCTAGCAGGGGCTGCGGGTCGGGAGTGCGGGGCACCCGGCAGAGCTGGGGGGAGCCCAGGGCTGGGCTAGCAGGGGCTGCGGGTCGGGAGTGAGGGGCACCCGGCAGAGCTGGGGGGGAAGCCCAGGGCTGGGCTAGCAGGGGCTGCGGGTCGGGAGTGAGGGGCACCCGGCAGAGCCGGGGGGAAGCCCAGGGCTGGGCTAGCAGGGGCTGCGGGTCGGGAGTGAGGGGCACCCGGCAGAGCCGGGGGGAAGCTCAGGGCTGGGCTAGCAGGGGCTGCGGGTCGGGAGTGCGGGGCACCCGGCAGAGCGGGGGGGAAGCCCAGGGCTGGGCTAGCAGGGGCTGCGGGTCGGGAGTGCGGGGCACCCGGCAGAGCCGGGGGGAAGCCCAGGGCTGGGCTAGCAGGGGCTGCGGGTCGGGAGTGAGGGGCACCCGGCAGAGCCGGGGGGAAGCCCAGGGCTGGGCTAGCAGGGGCTGCGGGTCGGGATTGAGGGGGCACCCGGCAGAGCCGGGGGGAAGCCCAGGGCTGGGCTAGCAGGGGCTGCGGGTCGGGAGTGCGGGGCACCCGGCAGAGCTGGGGGGAGCCCAGGGCTGGGCTAGCAGGGGCTGCGGGTCGGGAGTGCGGGGCACCCGGCAGAGCTGGGGGGAGCCCAGGGCTGGGCTAGCAGGGGCTGCGGGTCGGGAGTGTGGGGCACCCGGCAGAGCTGGGGGGAAGCCAGGGCTGGGCTAGCAGGGGCTGCGGGTCGGGAGTGCGGGGCACCCGGCAGAGCTGGGGGGAAGCCCAGGGCTGGGCTAGCAGGGGCTGCGGGTTGGGGAGTGAGGGGCACCCGGCAGAGCTGGGGGGAAGCTCAGGGCTGGGCTAGCAGGGGCTGCGGGTCGGGAGTGAGGGGCACCCGGCAGAGCTGGGGGGAAGCCCAGGGCTGGGCTAGCAGGGGCTGCGGGTCGGGAGTGCGGGGCACCCGGCAGAGCCGGGGGGGAAGCCCAGGGCTGGGCTAGCAGGGGCTGCGGGTCGGGAGTGTGGGGCACCCGGCAGAGCCGGGGGGAAGCCCAGGGCTGGGCTAGCAGGGGCTGCGGGTCGGGATTGAGGGGGGCACCCGGCAGAGCTGGGGGGAAGCCCAGGGCTGGGCTAGCAGGGGCTGCGGGTCGGGAGTGAGGGGCACCCGGCAGAGCCGGGGGGAAGCCCAGGGCTGGGCTAGCAGGGGCTGCGGGTCGGGAGTGCGGGGCACCCGGCAGAGCCGGGGGGAAGCCCAGGGCTGGGCTAGCAGGGGCTGCGGGTCGGGAGTGAGGGGCACCCGGCAGAGCCGGGGGGAAGCCCAGGGCTGGGCTAGCAGGGGCTGCGGGTCGGGAGTGTGGGGCACCCGGCAGAGCCGGGGGGAAGCCCAGGGCTGGGCTAGCAGGGGCTGCGGGTCGGGAGTGCGGGGCACCAGTGCTGCAGTCCCCCGGCCCACCCCCTGCGTGCCCCCTAGGTGTGGCTGCGGGGTGAACGGGCAGGAGGAGCTGGTGCGGCCCGTGGGTGACCTGCGCGCCCTCTGGGAGGCCACGAGTGTCCAGCTGGAGCGGCTGCAAGCGTCACCCCACTGCGTGGAGCAGGAGGGAGAGGGGGCTGGCACAGCGCCAGGGCCCCAGCTTCACCCTGACCTTCGACCCCAAGATTGAGCCCCCGCTGCTGAGCCAGATGGGTGAGGGCCGGGGCCCCGGGGGGGAGGGGCTCACTGGGGGGAGGAGGGGTGTGTGGGAGGGGTGTCCCCAGATCGCTGTGGAGAAAGGAGCTCTCTGGGAGGGAGGGGTGTGTGGGCAGGGGTGTCCCCAGGTCCCCGTGGCAGGAGGGGGGGGGGGTCTCTGCCAGTGGGGGTGCACTGAGCCCAGCAGGCCCTGGT
Organism: Eretmochelys imbricata; assembly: GCF_965152235.1. NCBI lineage: Eukaryota > Metazoa > Chordata > Testudines > Cheloniidae > Eretmochelys > Eretmochelys imbricata. Next base: position 6,702,971 of record NC_135599.1, on the reverse strand, counting down.
CTCTAACCCCACCTTTGCCCCCAGCCCAGCCGGGCCCGCGCGTGGCCATCCTGCGCGAGGAGGGCAGCAACGGGGGACCGCGAGATGGTGGCAGCCTTCATCATGGCGGGGTTCCAGGTGAGACCTCCCCACCCCCACTCCGAACCCTGGAGTCCTGTCCCCCCCCCCCGACTCTAACCCCTCGGCCCCACCTGCCTCTCTCCCCAGGCCTGGGACGTGACCATGCAGGACCTGTACACAGGGGAGGTGACTCTGGAGTCGTTCCGGGGCCTGGTCTTTGTGGGGGGCTTCAGCTACGCGGACGTCCTAGGGTCTGCCAAAGGTGAGACCCCTGCCCGGACCCAGCCAGTGCCCCCCTCACCTCCCGACCCAGCCAGTGCCCCCCTCACCTCGCCCCCCGCCCAGCCAGCGTGTCCACTCCCCTCGCCCCCCGCCCAGCCAGCGTGTCCACTCCCTTCGCCCCCCGCCCAGCCAGCGTGTCCACTCCCCTTCGCCCCCCGCCAGCCAGCGTGTCCACTCCCCTCGCCCCCCGCCCAGCCAGCGTGTCCACTCCCCTTCGCCCCCCGCCCAGCCAGCGTGTCCACTCCCCTTCGCCCCCTGCCCAGCCAGCGTGTCCACTCCCCTTCGCCCCCCGCCCAGCCAGCGTGTCCACTCCCCTTCGCCCCCCGCCCAGCCAGCGTGTCCACTCCCCTTCGCCCCCCGCCCAGCCAGCGTGTCCCCACCACAACCCCCTGCGAGCCAGCGTGTCCACTCCCCTCACCCCCCACCGAGCCAGCGTGTCCCCACCCTGGGGCTAGCTGGAAGCCGGCACCCCCTAGAAGGGACAGGCTCCGAGCCCCGTTCCCCACCCCTCTGAGCCAGCCAGTCCCCGTCGGGGGCCAGGTTGGAGCCAGTGGCCCCTAGAAGGGAAAGGCCCCGCGCCCCATTCCCCCCAGGTGATTGACCCCCAGTGTGCCTTTTTGTCCCCAGGCTGGGCAGCTTCGGTGACCTTCAACCCCCGGCGCGAGCCCAGTTTGAGGCCTTTCACCGGCGCAGGGACACGTTCAGCCTGGGTGTCTGCAACGGCTGCCAGCTGATGGCGCTGCTGGGCTGGGTGGGGGGCGAGAGCCCCACGAGCGACCCCCCGGGTGAGTGGGGCTGGGGGGGAGGGGCCTGTTGGTGGGCTGGAGGGGTTTGGGGAGCTGTCTGGGTGGGGGAGTCTAGGGCAGGGCTCACTCAGCCTGTCTGTCCGCAGGTGGGGGCCGTCCGTCCGGGGTGCTGCTGGCCCCCAACATTTCGGGCCGGTTCGAGTCGCGTTTCGTGGCGCTGGCCATCGAGCAGAGCCAGCGGTGATGCTGCGGGGCATGGCTGGCTCCACCCTGGGAATCTGGGTGGCTCACGGAGAAGGTAACAGCTCTGGGGGGCTGCTCGCTCTGTCCCGTATACACAGCTCCGCGCCCCACCCCAGTGCTGGGTGAGGGGTCCCTGTATAACCAGCCTCTGCGTCCTACCCCAGAGGAGTGGCTGGGGGTCCTTCCCTAATATGGTGGGAGGGGTCCTTGCCCTGGACTCCCCCCCCGTCGGGTGTGTCTCTCCGTCGAGCCATGGTCCTGTGTGTGTTGCTCTCGAGGTGTCCCGTGCGCCTGAGACGGGAAGGCTTTTCCCCAGCAGGCTCCACTGGGCCGTACCTGCCCCCTTCTCCCCCTCAAGCTGCTCCCCAAGAGCGTGGAGCATGGGTGCGGCCCGACCGTCTCTCCGGTTCCTTTGCAGCACCCGTGGTCGAGACGGGTCCTCCAGCCGACGTGGTGGGGGTGGGGGAGGGTAAATTGTTCGTGCTTAACCGTCAGTGGCGGAAAAGCTCCTTTCCGAGCATTGGGGTCCCCTTCAGCAAACGGGGGGCACCTCGAGAGAGGTGCCTCTGGATTGGACTCTGGTGCGGCCATTGCTGGGATCCTGGCATCCAGTTCTGGTGCCCTCAGCTCAAGAAGGCCTGAGTCGATTGCAGAGGGGTCAGCGAGGAGCCAGCGAGGTTGCAAGCCTCCAGGTAGCATCGAGCACTGAAGTTAAAGCATCGTCCATCCTGGTTAGCCCAGAGCCCAGCCAGGCTGTGGTGAACCCCTGGGCTCAAGCTCCGTCTGTCTCTCTGTCTGGCTCCAGCTGAGAGCCCCGACTCCTTCCAGCCCCCGACTCTTATTTCCCCACCCCCAACCTGTCCCGTCCTTTGTTCTCCGGCTGGGGAAATGCTGTGTAGCCTCCCCAAGGAGAGGTGGAGGGGTCCATCTCCCTCTGGGTTGTTGGTAGCTTGGTGTCGCTGTCCGGGCCATTGTATTTGCCGTCATCTTCTGAGATGCTCCATTGATACAGGGGCTAAGGCTCCTACAGCTCGGTGACACCCCCACCTATGTTCCTCAGCCGGTCCCAAGAGCAAACAGCCCTTTCCCACCCCACTGGGTCACAAAGCAGCAAACAGGGGAAACTGAGGCACACAGTGGCTTCCAAAAGATTGCCAAATATTCCAGCTTCGGCACACCTGCCTTCTAGCCAAAGCCACGTGCCACCAGAGAGCTCCACTCTCTGGATGTCTGATGAGCCTTAGTGTCCCCTCTGCAGAGAACGAGACGTGGGAGAGGGGAAGCGAGCTCCTCGTAGAGACTTGCAGTGAATTTCAGGCTGCGTCCTGCCTGCTCGACCGGTCCCTGGACGGTTATGGCAGGTCGGCTCCGGGCTGTCTCTCTTTTGGAGTCTGGTTCCCTGGCTCGTACAGTAGCTGGAGCTCTTGGAGAGGGCGATTCCTGAGTGTGTGTCCCCCCCCGCCCCCCCCCGCGGGTCCTTCCCCCAGAGGGTGTTTGCCAAGGAGAAGGAACTGGAGAGCTCTGTGCTCAGGGCCTCGGTCCGGTGCAGGAGGAGAAGGGCGCAGGCGCTGGCCACAGCTAAGGAAAATCCCCCCGTCTCAGCACGTGAAGGGCCTACCCAGCTCAAGTGGAGCACGTCGGGCTCCGCACAACTGGGAGAACCCCCGTTGCTGTACAGGGCAAGCAACTGGGCTCCCCACTCCCTGCCCTGCTGGCCATCATGACAGTGAGAGAATGTGCGGGGGGCTTTATCTGTCTCCCTCCCACGCCCTCCCCAGCTCGCATGCGGTTTCACACTCCCGAGGCAACATCGGGGTATGGAGGCGGTGGGCCTGTTGTGGGGGGTGTCCCGCTGGGGCTCTCTGCCCATCTCACCCCTTCTTTTCTCCTGCCCCAGGTCGGATGCGGTTCCGCTCACCCGAGGTGCTGGCTGCAGTGACATTGGGGGGCTTGGCCCCGCTGCGCTACGTGGATGACCAGGGCCAGCCCACCCAGGAGTACCCCCTGAACCCCAACGGCTCCCCGCTGGGCATCGCCGGGCTCTGCTCGCCCGACGGGCGCCATTTGGCCATGATGCCCCACCCTGAGCGCTGCGTCCTGCCCTGGCAGTGGGCCTGGATGCCGCCCGACTGGCGCCGCACCATGGAGGTCTCGCCCTGGCTGCGCATGTTCCAGAACGCCTGCGAGTGGTGCCTGGAGCACCCCGAGTGGGAGTCCTGACTGCGGAGCCCCTCGCCAGCCGGTCTCGTATCCCAAGGTTTGTCCCCGGGCCGGACCGGCACAAAAACCCGCCCTGGTTTTATCCGGTGTCGACTGGGGAGGCGGGGCTATTTCAGGAGCATATGACCCCGCCCCCTCCGCCGTGACCTCCTACGCACCGTGCATATGAGGTCATGCTGGTGGGGGCTGGACAGTGCGCTCTTAAAAATGCCCCCTCCTGCAGTGTGACCGTCTGCACCGGGCATGTGGGGTGAGGTCATGTTAGAGGGGGCGGGGTTTGTGTGAGAGAGTTTGAATGGGGGCGGGGTCACATGGGAGGAGGCGGGTCCACACTGTTCCCAGAAGGTCCTTAGCCCTGATCGCTACAGGGCCAGCCACCCCCAGCCTGGAGACCTGTCAGCAGTTCCCCTTCCTGGCCACTGGGGACAGGCTTGAGGAGGAACAAAAGCAGGGGTGTGAGGGGTTCAGTGGGGAATAAAGTTGGGGGGGGGGGTTGTGGGAGAGGCAGTTTTGGAGAGAACCTGGGGAGGGGTTCATTGGGGGAATTGAGCTGGGCGGCTGCGGGTGAGGACAGGCCCAAGAGGAAGTTGGTGGGGTTTAGTGGTGGGCCTGGTGAGTGGGGAGCGGCTGTCTCAGCAGCCCCTGCTTGCTGGTTAATGGGTCTGGGGGGCTGGAGCCCAGAGGAGAGGGTGGACCTGCGCTCCCACCAGACCCGGGGAACAGGGTGTGGGAACCCCCTCGAAGGGGCCACGAATGTCTGAAAGGCCTGGGGGAGACTGGGGAGTGAGGAAGAGAGTGACTCAGAGGGGACAGCTGATGGGGCAGAGTTGCAGGGGGCAGTGGAGGACAGCTAATGCCGTTGCTGTAGATCGGGGCTTCTCAAACTGGGGGTCGCGAGGTCATTATGTGGGTGGCTGCGAGCTCTCAACCTCCACCCCAAACCCGCTTGCCTCCAGTATTTATGTTGTTGTTGTTAAATATGTTAAAAACTGTTTAATGTTTGTTTGGGGGGGCACTCGGAGGTTGCTGTGTGAACAGGATCGCCAGTAAAACCGTCCATGCCCCACTGCTGCGGATGGTGGTTCATTCCTTGCCGTGACAATCCAGCCAGGCCCTTTTGCTGTCCCCAGCACCTCAGTGATGCAATCGTGTGTGGCGGGGTGTCAGGTCTTCCCTGGCGCACCGGGGTATTTCCTTTCTTTCCCCACCCTGGAATGAACTCCGCCACCCTCCCTCCCCAGCCTGCCATGAGCTCGCAGCTGCATCCCGAGGGGAGCAAACCCCGGCTGGGACAAGAGACACAGAGATGGAAAAAAAAAAGGAAAAACTGGTTTTTCAACTGGACTTTGGCTCCGAGGAAGGGAGAGTGGAAAAGCCCAGAGCTGTCTTTGGGCTGAGGCTGGGTCTCCTCGGTGGTGGGACTGGCCAGCTGGAGACGATCCCAGCCCAGGGCCCAAGGGGGAGGTTGGAATTTCTCACCCCACCCCTGCTCCCTGGAGCCCCGCAGGGAAGCGGGAGGAGGTGGGGCAGGCAGATGGGGTGTTCGGAAGGGGTGGGCCGAGGGTTTAGGTAGCACGGGCTCAGGGAACTGGAGGACATATCAACCCTGGTGTCCGTATCCTCCGAGATCTGCCCAGCGGGGTCTCGATCTCGCTGTGAGTCTGCAGCGCCTGGAACCGAGCTGGGGCCTGCGAGGAGTGGCGGGGGAGTTTGAATCCCCTGCTCTGGGCAGGGATTGGTTGGATGAAAGCCTTCTGCTGGGCTCTTTCCAGTTCTGTGTGATCTATCTCCTGGTCCTATTTCCATCTGCACTCCCGTTGCCAGCCCCAGCTGCCGGCCTCAGCTCTCCCCCGTAGCATTCATGGAGCTGCAGCTCTCACCGAAACTGTCCTCTGCAGACGCCTGCCGTCAGGGTTTTTCTCCTTAGTTGGGGGGAGATTCATGTGACTGTTTGGGTAACAATAGTCAAGGAAGTATTTGTTCATTAGCTGGCAGCAGCTCGGCCTTAAGTGGAGGCCAGTTTGTGTGCGTCACTCTTAAGGGATCCTTCCACGCTCCCCCCAGCACCCCCCAAAGCCATGTAACAGGCTGACCTGCTGTCCTCCACTTCCAGCATCGCACTGAGCCGGGCTTCCAGCCCTCCCTCGGAGAGCGGGGCTCAGCCTTTGGGGTTGGAGCCATCGGCCCCCACCCGTCGCTTCGCTGTGGCTTTGTGGGTTTCAGTTTTGTGGGGCAGCAGCATGGCCTGGATGTTGGGCAGGACCCCTTGCCCGGCCGCCTGTTGAGCTCTTTGTCATTGTGAGTGGCTGGGGGGGGTAATCGGGGGTTTCTTGTCCCGGGCCGCGTTGCCAGACAGCTGGAGGATTTCAGCCGTGGGCTGGTGCCCGCAGCCCGAGTGAGACTTGCCCTGAGCCTGCTGCTTGCCGTCAGCCACTAGCCATGCATTTCCCCCATTTGCCTGGGGGCACCCAGCTCCCCTGCCTCGGTTCCTGTTTCTGCCTGGCAGCGAGATGGGGAGGGGCTTGCACAGGGGAGGGGAGGGGTCAGGAGGCGGGGCTTGCACAGGGGAGGGGTCAGGGGGAGGGGGTTGCACAGAGGAGGGGACAGGCGTTTGCCTCACCCCAGAGTCACTTGCAGGTTCCTGGGCCCAAGCAGCAACCCCACGGCTGGGCCTGCCCCGCACATACCCTACGCGCCAATTGTGCGCCAGGGATGGCGCCTGGCCTAGCGGACGGAGTCCAGGAGCGGCGTCCCGGGCGCCTGGATTCCCTTCCCAGCACTGCTGCTGTCCCTGGTCAATTCCCCTCCCACTGCCTCAGTTTCCCTGTTGTCAAAATCCTGGCCTGGGGGCTGCCGCTTTGCCAGCTGCCCACCTGTAAGAACTGGGAGGTGAGCCGAGAAATCGGGGGTCTTGGTAGAGATAATGATGGGGGGGGTTAGATTTCTGATTATTTCATTCTATTGCAGTTGCGGCTCAGCATCCCAGTCCCTGCCCTGGTGCCCTTTGGGGCCAGGCGCTGCATGAGCACAGGGGGACAGAGAAGGAGGGAGCCCCATGTGTCCTCTGGCCTTAAAATCGATCAATGGGGGTCATTGGCTCCATTTTATGGACAGGCAAACTGAGGCACAAAAGGGGAAGTGACTTGCCCAATGTCACCCAGTGGAGCTGAAGCTAGAACCCAGGAGACCTGGCTCCCAGCCCCCCTGCTCTAACCACTAGCCCCCCACTTCCCTCCCAGAGCCAGGGAGAGAACCCAGGAGTCCTGACTCAAGAGGAAAGATGGAGGGACGCCCACCCCAGAATAACCCAGACCCCCATGGTTGGAGCACTTAGTTGGGAATGGCCAGACATGGGTCGGCTCCAGAGTGGGGATTCAAACCGGTGTCTGAGCTGGGCGTCCTGCCCGAGTGGCTACAAGCTGGACACTTGCCCCAGCCCTCTCGGGTATGTGACGTGAGCCCTTCCTCTCCTTCACTTTCCTTCAAACGGCTCGCGTCGCCTCCCTTGAACCCATTGTATTGGACCCGAAACAAACCTTTTCCGGCCATTTTGAGTCCCCCAAAATTCAGAAGCGCCTGGTTCCACCCCGAGCAATTATTATTCTGCTCATTGCCAGGCCGGCCAGCCAGGGGGCAGTGAGACGCCTGCCCAGCGCTGCCTGGCTCCCCTCCACTCTCATGCTTCAGGGCCACCCTCTGCAGGGGTCAGGAAGGTTTATTTCCTCCCATGTGCAGACTACATGGTGTAACCGTCTCCCCATCCTCTCCGTGGCCCACCGGCCGGGGGGTCTCCCCACAACCCTCCTGTCTGAGATGGGAGGGGTTGGGCTCAGCACCCCCTCGGGGGCCTCCCTGCCAGGGACGAGTGAGCTGGAGCGCAGAGCCCACGGCTGCGCCCCAGGGGCAGAAAGGAGCCAGCCTCCCATGGCGCAGCCTTGCTCATCCCACAGGGCTCAGGGACGGGCTCCTCAGGGCAGGGGGAGACTCAACGCCACCAGGGCAGGGTGGGGGGCGATGGGTGGGTGGGCAGCCTGGGCCCAGACAACAAGTCCGGCGGCTACCAAGGGCCTCAGCCCTGGCCGATGCCCTCAACCTCACCCCCGTGTTCCCTGGCCCCCCGTCTCCCTTCCCTTCCCCATGGCTCCACCCACTTCCTCCTCCCCTCCCTCTGGATTGGGGGCAGGGGTACCCGGGGCGGTTCTCCCACGTGCACCCTGCCGGAGTGGGAAGCGCCCGGGCAGCAGCTCGCGGGGCTCACGTCACGCCCGTCACGGGAGGGGAGAGTCACCCCCGGCGGGCGCGGCCCACGCCACCTGCCTGCCCGGGGCCTGCCCTGAGTCACCGGCGCGCGGGGATAAAGGGAGCCGGGGGCTGCGGGCTCCTGCCAGCGGCCATGGCCCTGCCGGGGGAGGAGGACGAGCTGGCCGCGGTGCCGGCCCGGCTCCAGGAGCGCTGCCTGCCGGGCCGCGGGAAGACCCGCCGGCACTTCCTCTTCCGCAGCCGGCTGCAGGGGCCCGGCGGGAGTCCCTGGGGCGGGCCCGGCTGGTGCTGGGTTGCCGGGACGAGGCCGTGCGGGCCCGGCTGCTCCGGGAGGACGGGCTGAGCCTGGCGCGGGCCGTGCAGATCTGCCGGGAGGCCGAGGAGACGGGCAAGCCGGGCCAGTGCCGCTGGGGGGGGGCCAGCGGGCCCACGGAGCCGCCAGCGGGAGGGACCCTGGCTGCGGGCAACCGCCGGGCCCCGAGTGCCAGGCGAGGGACTGGCTGCGGACCTACGTGTGAGGGGCAGGCGTGTCCTTCCCCCGACGCTGGCCTTTGGGGTCACCCGCTCTTCCCTTCCTGGGGCTCGCCCGCCCCGTGCGCGTGGGGAGAACTGTCAGCCCCCCCACTGCCCCTGCCTGTCTCCCATTCCCCTCCCGCCAGACCGGCGCTTCCTGCTCCCGACCAGCCCTGCTTTGGCCCTGGGCCGCTCTGCAGTCCTCTTCCTTGAACGGGGGTGTCACAGGCTGCTTCCCCCAAGGGGCCCTGCACCCCGACCCCGCAGTCGGCCGCGACTCTCAGCCAGCGTGGCAGGTTCCGGAGACGGGGGGGACACAGCCTGGACCGGAGCTCGTGAGCACAGGAACTGACAGCCCCTGCGGCCAGACGGGTCGCGAACGCTTGAGTAACACCGGGGGGAAACTGAGGCACCCACCCAGTCTTCAGACAAAACATGGAGGACATTCCCACTTTGTCACACACAGCCCCCCCCCCCCCCCCCCCCGCGGCAGGGTCTGCTGCACAGCGCCTGGTCCTCGCACCCACCACACCGAGGGCACCGTGGGGTCTCATCCAGGGCAGGTCATGCCCCAGGGAGCGATGGCCTCAGGCTCTCTGCAGACTCAGGAAGCCAATTCCACGTGTGCCCTGTTCCCTTGCTGGTCCGCCTAACGCCGCAGGCCAGATGCTCTGTGGGCCTGTGGAAGCCGAGCCCCACCCAGTCTCAACTCCTCCCCACTGCCTGTCCCATCACCCCACGCTCTCCGTGGGGCTTCCCCTGCTCCCAGACCCAAGACACGGCTGCCTCTGGGGTGGGGCGGGGGAATCCCTCACCCGCTGCGGAGATGCGGCCACCTCCTGAAGCACATCCTCCCCCCCCAGCTCGGGGGTGGCCAAGCCGTGCGTGTGACCCACGGCTCAGCCCCCATGGGCACCACTGTGGATCCGCCGCAGGGGCCGAATAAAGGGACTGGAGCCAACCAGCATCGGGGTCTGTCCATTGTCGGGGCCCGGGCTTCCGGCTGTTAGGACAGGGCTCATTCAACCCGCCCCCCCTGCTGCCCTGCGCCCCCTGCCCTGTGCAGCCCCAGCGCCCCTGCTGCCCCCCCCCCAGTCCCTGCTACCCCGCCGCCCCCTGCTGCCCCACCCTGCCCAGCGGCCCCTGCTGCCCCCCCCCCCGGTCCCTGCTACCCGGCGCCCCCTGCTGCCCCACCCTGCCCCAGCGGCCCCTGCTGCCCCCCCCCGGTCCCTGCTACCCGGCGCCACCCTGCTGCCCCACCCTGCCCAGCGGCCCCTGCTGCCCCCCCCCGGTCCCTGCTACCCGGCGCCCCCTGCTGCCCCACCCTGCCCAGCGGCCCCTGCTGCCCCCCCCCGGTCCCTGCTACCCGGCGCCCCCCTGCTGCCCCACCCTGCTCTGTGCAGGCCCAGCACCCCCTGCTGCCACCCCCAACTCCCTGCAGCCCAGCGCCCCCTGCTGCCCCCACCCTGCTCTGTGCAGCCCCAGCGCCCTCTGCTGCCCCCCCCAGTCCCTGCTACCCGGCGCCCCCTGCTGCCCCACCCTGCTCTGTGCAGCCCAGCACCCCCTGCTGCCCCCCCAACTCCCTGCCCCCCCGGTCCCCTGCAGCCCAGCGCCCCCTGCTGCCCCCACCCTGCTCTGTGCAGCCCCAGCGCCCTCTGCTGCCCCCCCAGTCCCTGCTACCCGGCGCCCCCTGCTGCCCCCACCCTGCCCAGCGGCCCCTGCTGCCCCCCCCAGTCCCTGCTACCTGGCGCCCCCTGCTGCCCCACCCTGCTCTGTGCAGCCCCAGCGCCCCTGCTGCCCCCCCAGTCCCTGCTACCCGGCGCCCCCTGCTGCCCCCACCCTGCCCAGCGGCCCCTGCTGCCCCCCCCCAGTCCCTGCTACCCGGCGCCCCCTGCTGCCCCACCCTGCTCTGTGCAGCCCAGCACCCCCTGCTGCCCCCCCAACTCCCTGCCCCCCCCGGTCCCTGCAGCCCAGCGCCCCCTGCTGCCCCCACCCTGCTCTGTGCAGCCCCAGCGCCCCTGCTGCCCCCCCCAGTCCCTGCAACCTGGCGCCCCCTGCTGCCCCCACCCTCCTCTGTGCAGCCCAGCGCCCTCTGCTGCCCCCCCGGTCCCTGCAGCCCAGCGCCCCCTGCTGCCCCCACCCTCCTCTGTGCAGCCCAGCGCCCTCTGCTGCCCCCCCGGTCCCTGCAGCCCAGCGCCCTCTGCTGCCCCCCCCGGTCCCTGCAGCCCAGCGCCCCCTGCTGCCCCCCCCGGTCCCTGCAGCCCAGCGCCCCCTGCTGCCCCCACCCTGCTCTCTGCAGCCCCAGCGCCCCCTGCTGCCCCCCCGGTCCCTGCAGCCCAACGCCCCCTGCTGACCCCCCGGTCCCTGCAGCCCCAGAGCCCCCTGCTCTCCCCCCACCCTGCTCTCTGCAGCCCCAGCGCCCCCTGCTGCCCCCCCCCGGTCCCTGCAGCCCAGCGCCCCTGCTGCCCCCCCAAGTCCCTGCAGCCCAGCGCCCCCTGCTGCCCCCCCAGTCCCTGCAGCCCAGCGCCCCCTGCTGCCCCCACCCTGCTCTGTGCAGCCCAGTGCCCCCTGCTGCCCCCCCCGGTCCCTGCAGCCCAGCGCCCCCTGCTGCCCCCCCGGTCCCTGCAGCCCAGCGCCCCCTGCTGCCCCCCCGGTCCCTGCTACCCCGCGCCCCCTGCTGCCCCCACCCGGTCCCTGCAGCCCAGCGCCCCTGCTGCCCCCCCCCGGTCCCTGCAGCCCCGCGCCCCCTGCTGCCCCCCCCGGTCCCTGCAGCCCAGCGCCCCTGCTGCCCCCCCCGGTCCCTGCAGCCCCAGCGCCCCCTGCTGCCCCCCCCGGTCCCTGCAGCCCAGCGCCCCCTGCTGCCCCCCCCGGTCCCTGCAGCCCCAGCGCCCCTGCTGCCCCCCCCGGTCCCTGCAGCCCCAGCGCCCCCTGCTGCCCCCCCCCGGTCCCTGCAGCCCCAGCGCCCCTGCTGCCCCCCCCGGTCCCTGCAGCCCCAGCGCCCCCTGCTGCCCCCCCCCGGTCCTGCAGCCCCAGCGCCCCTGCTGCCCCCCCCGGTCCCTGCAGCCCCAGCGCCCCCTGCTGCCCCCCCGGTCCCTGCAACCCAGCGCCCCCTGCTGCCCCCCCCGGTCCCTGCAGCCCAGCGCCCCCTGCTGCCCCCCCGGTCCCTGCAGCCCAGCGCCCCCTGCTGCCCCCCCCGGTCCCTGCAGCCCCAGCGCCCCCTGCTGGCCCCCCCGGTCCCTGCAGCCCAGCGCCCCCTGCTGCCCCCCCCGGTCCCTGCAGCCCCACCGCCCCCTGCTGCCCCCCCCGGTCCCTGCAGCCCCAGCGCCCCCCTGCTGCCCCCCCCGGTCCCTGCAGCCCAGCGCCCCCTGCTGCCCCCCCCGGTCCCTGCAGCCCAGCGCCCCTGCTGCCCCCCCCGGTCCCTGCAGCCCCAGCGCCCCCTGCTGCCCCCCCCGGTCCCTGCAGCCCCAGCGCCCCTGCTGCCCCCCCCGGTCCCTGCAGCCCCAGCGCCCCCTGCTGCCCCCCCTCGGTCCCTGCTACCCCGCGCCCCTGCTGGCCCCCCCGGTCCCTGCAGCCCCAGCGCCCCCTGCTGCCCCCCCGGTCCCTGCAGCCCAGCGCCCCCTGCTGCCCCCCCCCGGTCCCTGCAGCCCAGAGCCCCCTGCTGCCCCCCCAGTCCCTGCAGCCCCAGCGCCCCCTGCTGCCCCCCCGGTCCCTGCAGCCCAGCGCCCCCTGGCGACTGGACGTGGAACAGAGGGAGTGCCCCCCCCCACCCGGAGTTTGCCCCCTCCTGACCCCGCCTCCGGCTGCCGGACCCCCCCCTGCCCAGCGCCCTGCTCCGCCCCGCCCCCACAGCGGCCCCCCAGCCCCGGGCGCAAGGGCGGGCAGGGAGAAGGGCAGTGGCGTCAGCCGAGGTCGCTGCGCAGGCTCGGTCCGCGTGCGCATGCTCAGTGTGGCCACAGGCGCCCCAGGCCCGCGGGGGACAGTCACGTGGCTCCTGCAGCCCCGGGCCCCCTTTAGCAACAGCGCCCCCTAGCGCCGCCCTGGCGCCTAGGGGAGAGCGCCCCCTGCTGAGCGCCCCGCCCCGTTGCCCACAGCACGGCGCCCCCTGCTGGGCTCCCCACCAGGCCGGGGAGGGAGCTGGGGAAGCCCTTGGGAGGGAGGAGAATCGCCGGTCTGGGTGCAGTGTGGGGCCTAGGACACAGGGGTGAGCGCTCAGCCGCCTTCCCCGCCAGCCACACCCGGAGATAAAGGGGGCAAAGGCCGGCCGGGGAGCAGAGGGCCTGGGGTGTGGTTGGCGGCTCACCAGAAATGACAGGCTGGGGGTGCAGTGCCAGGTGGGGGGGAACGGTGCCAGGCTGGGGGCGCGGTGCCAGAATGGGGGTGCCATGCCAGGCTGGGGGTGCGGTGCCAGGTGGGGGGTCACGGTGCCAGGATGGGGGCGCGGTGCCAGGTGGGAGGCGCGGGTGCCAGGCTGGGGGCACGGTGCCAGGTGGGGGGTGCGGTGCCAGGATGGGGGTGCCCGCCAGGCTGGGGGGCGCGGTGCCAGGATGGGGGCGCGGTGCCAGGTGGGAGGCGCGGTGCCAGGCTGGGGGCACGGTGCCAGGTGGGGGGCACGGGTGCCAGGCTGGGGGGCGCGGTGCCAGGATGGGGGTGCCCTGCCAGGCTGGGGGGCGCGGTGCCAGAATGGGGGTGCCATGCCAGGCTGGGGGTGCAGTGCCAGGTGGGGGGTCACGGTGCCAGGTGGGGGGAACGGTGCCAGGCTGGGGGCGCGGTGCCAGGTGGGGGGGCGCGGTGCCAGGTGGGGGGCACGGTGCCAGGATGGGGGTGCAGTGCTAGGTGGGGGGCGCGGTGCCAGGCTGGGGGGGCGCGGTGCCAGGATGCGGTGGGGGTCTTGCTGCCAGTCTGGGGGCGCTGCCGGTTCCGTCCCAGGCCGGGAGCCGGGACTCCAGTCATCTGTCTCCCCGCCCCCGCCCCACAGTCCCCCCACATCCCGGCCTCCGCCCCCCATCCCGGGCCGGTCACATGGAGGCGGCGGCCGCTGCAGCAGCCCGGCGGCGTGTGCGGGACAAAGGGCGGCTGAGCCCGGATCCTCGGGCGGGACCCAGCGGCCCGGGCCCGGGCCTGGAGCGCCCGGATCCTACATCCCCAGGGTGGGACCGTGCGCCCCGGATCCTACATCCCCGGGGGGGAACCGTGCGCCCCGGATCCTACATCCCCGGGGGGGAACCGTGCGCCCCGGATCCTGCGCCCAGGGAGGGACCGTGCGCCCCGGATCCTACATCCCCGGGGGGGGGGGCGTGCGCCCCGGATCCTGCGCCCCAAGGGGGACCGTGCGCCCCGGATCCTGCGCCCCAAGGGGAACCGTGCGCCCCGGATCCTGCGCCCCAAGGGGAACCGTGCGCCCCGGATCCTGCACCCAGGGAGGGACCGTGCGCCCCGGATCCTACATCCCCGGGGGGGGACCGTGCGCCCCGGATCCTGCACCCAGGGAGGGACCGTGCGCCCCGGATCCTACATCCCCGGGGGGGGCCGTGCGCCCCGGATCCTGCGCCCCGGGGGGGACCGTGCGCCCCGGATCCTGCGCCCCGGGGGGACCGTGCGCCCGTGAAGGCGACCGAAGGTGGGTGGCGCCGCAGAGCCGGGTCTGCAGCCGCAGCCGAGCCCCGGGGGACAAGGGGGGCGGCGGGGACGCGTCCGCAGTGCGCTGCTGGGCGGGGGCGTTTCCTGCCCAGCCCCCCGGACCCAGCATCCAGCCCGGGCCCCCAGCACGGCTCAGCAGATGTCCCTAGCTGCCCCCAGCCCGCCCCATTGCTCCTGTGGGTCCCTGTGGGCTGAGGGGTCCTGGGGCTCCCCTCCAGAGGTGGGGTCTCCCCGGGCAGCCAAGGAATCGCTAGGGGGCACCGGGCTGCAGGGGGTGAGGTGGGGGCAGCAGGGGGCGCTGGCCTGTGGGGAGCGGGGTGGGGGGCGCTGGGCTGCGGGGGGCAGGGAGGGGGGCAGCAGGGGCACTGGGTTGCAGGAGCGGGGCAGGGGCTCTGCAGGGGGCGCTGGGCTGTGGGGAGCAGGGTGGGGGGCAACAGGGGGGCTGGGCTGCGGGGGGCAGGGAGGGGGCAGTAGGGGGGGCTAGGCTGTGGGGAGCAGGGGGGGCTCGGCAGGGGCCGCTGGGCTGCGGGGGGCGGGGAGGGGGGCAGCTGCTGGCCCTGTCATTAGGGTCCCCAGGCCTTCTCTGCGTGTCCTCTGGGGAGCACCCAGGCATGCCGGCTCCTAACGGGATGGGGCTCGTCCGAGCCAGCCCCACAGCGTCAGCGTCTGGGGGTCGCCAGAGCCGGTGAACGAGGAAGTGAGAGACATGAAATGAGTCGGGGATCTCAGTGTTCAGGGAATGGGGAAGGAGCTTCGTCTGGGGGCAGGTACCTTTGCATGAAGTGGGGCTGGGAGCCAGGACTCCTGGGTTCTCTCCCCGGCTCTGGGAGGGGAGTGGGGCCTAGTGGGTTAGAGCAGGGGGGCTGGGAGCCAGGACTCCTGGGTTCTCTCCCCGGCTCTGGGAGGGGAGTGGGGCCTAATGGGTTAGAGCAGGGGGGGCTGGGAGCCAGGACTCCTGGGTTCTCTCCCGGGCTCTGGGAGGGGAGTGGGGCCTAGTGGGTTAGAGCAGGGGGGGCTGGGAGCCAGGACTCCTGGGTTCTCTCCCGGGCTCTGGGAGGGGAGTGGGGCCTAGTGGGTTAGAGCAGGGGGGGCTGGGAGCCAGGACTCCTGGGTTCTCTCCCCGGCTCTGGAGGGGAGTGGGGCCTAGTGGGTTAGAGCAGGGGGGCTGGGAGCCAGGACTCCTGGGTTCTCTACCGGGCTCTGGGAGGGGAGTGGGGCCTAGTGGGTTAGAGCAGGGGGGGCTGGGAGCCAGGACTCCTGGGTTCTCTCCCCAGCTCTGGGAGGGGAGTGGGGCCTAGTGGGTTAGAGCAGGGGGGCTGGGAGCCAGGACTCCTGGGTTCTATCCTCTCCCTCTCCAGCCCGGAGGTCTCCAGGGTGGCGTTCTCACCCAGGGCTGGCAAGGCCGAAATAACCTCCCCGGCAGTAAGGGAAGGGAGGCCCGTGCCAAGCGGGTGGGGCGGGGGCAAGGCGGGTGTGGGGCTCTCGGCTGGCACACCTGGCTCCGGGAGCAGAAGGTGTCTCAGGACCTCAGGTGTTGACAGAGGAAGGAAAGTTTCTTCCTGTGTTTCAGGGCTGGCCCCGAGGCCCCAGGTGCCGTGCTGGGGGCGGGGTGGGGGGGCTGTGCTGTGGGGCGCGCTCCCCCTGGCAGTCTCCTCTCTCCACCCCAGTGTTGCTGTGGGCTGTCCCAGCCCTGTTCTTCTCCACCCCAGAGGTGGCCGCATTTCAGGAGCGCTGGGAGCGGGTCTGGGCCCGGTGGTTCAGACGGGCCCTGCCAGCTGTGAGTGGGAGGACCGAAGGCTAGAGGGGGTGTATTCCTGTCCCCCCCATCCCGTGCACCCCGCTCATTATATGTGCTTTCCCCCAACGCCCCCCTGGAAAAGGGAGCTAGGCCCCTTCGTGCCACGCTGCCCCATGCCAGGCGCCCCTCTCCAGTCGGACACCGGGGTCCCCCAGGGAGGCCGGGCTGTAAGTGATGGTGCTGGCTGGGAAGTGGGGGGGGGGTCTCACTGGCTGGCTGGGGTCTCTGGGTCTCCAACTTCCCCCGTCCCTGCTGGAGACCAGATGCACTGGAGGGGCAGAGAGAGAACCCAGGAGTCCTGGCACCCAGTGAGGCCGGAGATCGATTCCCTCAGCCCAGAGAGGGCTGTGGGCTGGAGACAGGGAGAGGGCCAGGGAGAGAACCCAGGAGTCCGGGCTTCCAACCCCCCTTGCTCTAACCACCAGTCCCCGCACCCCTCCCAGAGCCGGGGATAGAACCCAGGAGTCCTGGCTCCCAGCCCCCCCTGCTCGAACCCACTAGGCCTCCTAGAGCCAGGGAGAGAACCCAGGAGTCCTGGCTCCCTGCCCCCCCTGCTCTAACCCACCAGCCCCCACTCCCCTCCCAGAGCCTGGGAGAGAACCCAGGAGTCCTGGCTCCCAGCCCCCCCTGCTCTAACCCACCAGCCCCCACTCCCCTCCCAGAGCCTGGGAGAGAACCCAGGAGTCCTGGCTCCCAGCCCCCACTCCCCCACCGCGAGGGGCAGGGGCAGGAAATAGGGGCGGAAGAAGCGAGTGTATGGGGGGCCCCCGCAGAGCCAGAGCTGCAGCATCAGTCGGGGAAGGACTGAAGCAGCCGCTGGCTTGGGGTGAGCTGCGGGGGGAGGGGAAGGGGGTGTTGGAAACTGGGGGGGGGTGTGGCCCCTGTCCCACCCCACATCACCCTGCCAGGGCCCTCGTACAGGGGTGGGGGAGGGGAGCCAGAGGCAGGCGTGGGAGGGGGGCAGGCTGGGGAGCAGGGGAATGCTGGTGCTGGGGGGCATTGGGAAGGTTTGTAGGGGGGTGGAAGGGGCTCTAGTTGCCTTGGGGATTAGCTTAGCTGGGAGCCAGGACTCCTGGTTCTCTCCAGGGCTCTGGGAGGGGAGTGGGGCCTGGTGGGTCAGAGCAGGGGGGCGTCTGGGAGGCCGGACACCTGGGTTCTCTCCCCACACAATCCCCTTCCAGCCTTTGTATCCTAGTCAGTTCCTGGGTCTCTGCCCCCAAGGGCCAGGCCTCCCCCCTTCTCCTGGCAGTGACCCCCTGAGCCTCCAGGCACGGATCCCCCAGGCAGTAAGTGAACTGCCCCCTGGGGCCGTGCCCCACAGGAAAGTGGGGGGCGGGACTGGCAGTCCCGATTGGTAGGGAGGAAATCTTATGCCAGCCAGGAATAGAACCCAGGCTCCCAGCCCCCTTCCCCCTGCTCTGACCACTAGGCCCCACACCCCTCCCAGAGCTGGGGAGAGAACCCAGGAGTCCTGCTCCCAGCCCCCCCCGCTCTAAACACTGGAACCCACTCCCCTCCCACAGCTGGGGAGAGAACCCAGGAGTCCTGCTCCAGCCCCCCCGCTCTAAACACTGGAACCCACTCCCCTCCAAGAGCTGGGGGGAGAACCCAGGAGTCCTGCTCCCAGCCCCCCCTGGTCTAACCACTGGACCCCACTCCCCTCCCAGAGCTGGGGAGAGAACACAGGAGTCCTGGTCCCAGGGCCACCCCCCCGCGGTAGCCACTAGACCCCCCCTCCCTTCCCAGACCAGGGGATGGAACCCAGGCATCCGGGCTCCTAGGCCCCCCACTGCTCCCCTGCTCTCCAGACACTCACAGCAGCACTAGGCTTGGGGCTGTGGGTTCCCCGCTCCGGGTCTCAGCCTACGGGAGAGGGCGACGTTCCCCCCTCCAGCCGATTGACCCCCGGGCAGCCCAGTGCCGGAGCGGTGCCCCTTCCTCAGGGCTCCCCACAGCCTGTCCGGGGATAACAGGGCCCAGACAGCCCCAGCGCAGCTCCCAGAGAGCAGGCGGGGAATCCCCCTCAGGCACTACGGGGTCTAAGATACACACCGTGCAGCCTCGAGCGCGGCCGGCAGGGGGCAGCCACGAGCGCGGAGGGCCTCTGTAGGAGCCGGGGGACCCAAAGCTGCGTGTGTGGAGTGTGGGGGGGGGAAAGGGGGGGAGAGGATGTAGCTGGGGGTGGCGGGAGGATGTGGCGGGGGGCAGGGGGCTCAGCAGGGATAATTAGTCCCGCCAGGAAGCTCAGTGAGACACCGCAGCCCCCTGGGGGCAGAAAACGAGCGAGGTCTAGTGGTTAGAGCGGGGGGGGCAGGGCTGGGAGCCAGGACTCCTGGGTTCTATTCCTGGCTCTGGGCGGGGATTGAGGTCTAGTGATTAGAGCCGGGGAGCGGGGGGAGGACAGCTGGGTGCTCGGACTCCTGGGTTCTATCCCCAGCTCTGTGTACTTAGCTCAGTCCCATCCCTCCCCCTGCCTCAGTTTCCCTGAATGTGTTCCTTAGCGCTCGTATAACGTGGAGCTGGGAGAGGCCAGGGCAACTCTTCCCCTCACCCCCCTCGGAAATTCCTGCCCTTCCTCTGGATTTACCATTTCCTGGCTGCGGAAAGACGCACTTCCCCTCCCCGCTGGGCCAGGGCATGGGGGGTGTCCTGCATCCTCCTCCCCACCCCCCCAGCTGGCAATCTACACCCCCCAGGGCTCCCTCTCCTCCCTACTGGGACGGGGGGGGGGCTTTGCTTTGGCAGGCTTCGGTGGGAGAACCCAGGAGTCCTGGCTCCCATCAGCCCGTGGCTGTCCTGCCGGGGTGGCACTGGGGCTGTGTGGCACCTTGGCCCCGTACTGCCCCAGGCTGAGGGCGATTCTCCGCGCGCCCGGCTGCTGAGGGCGGCTCTCCTGGTACAAAGGGGCCCTGTGCGAGCCCCGCTGAGTCCCCGGGGCCGGTGGGGGAGCCGGCGGCTTGGCTGGACTTCCCGGCCGGCCGCGGGCACAAAGGGCCTTTGAGAGACGGGGCGGGCCAGAGCCGGGAGGGGGTTGGGGGGACTGTGGGGGCCCTGGCTCTGAGCTGGGGGGGGACTGTGGGGGGGGGGGAGCAGCCTTTTCCGACCACTAGCCCGGTTCACCGCCCACTCTGTGTATAGCCTGAAGGGGGGGCAAGCCCCCTCCGCATTGCGGACCAACGATTCCTAGCCCCCCTGCTTCCACAGAGTCGAGCGCCCCGCCGTGTGTCATGGGCCCCGCGCTGCTGGCCCCCAGGGGTGATTCTCCCCGATGTGGGGACTGATATCTGGGAAACTGAGGCACTGACAGATGGACAGATGTCCCCAGGGAATGGAAGAGGGACAGAACCCAGGAGTCCTGGCTCCCAAGCCCGTCCCCCGCCCCGCCCCGCCATTCCAGCCACGAGACCCCACTGCCACTCCCCATCTATATTATCCAGCTCAGCCCCACAACCCCCCACTCACATGGTCGGCTAGAAATATCCCAACAGCTGCACCAGCCCTGAGTTCACCCCCCCGTCCCCCCCGGGAGAATGTGAGAGAGAGGATGAGGATGGGGAGAGCCAGGACTCCTGGGTTCTCTCCCCGGCTCTGGGAGGGGAGGGGGGGCTGGTGGGTGAGAGCAGGGGGGGGCTGGGAGCCCGGGACTCCTGGGTTCTTTCCCTGGTTCTGGGAGGGGAAGGGGGGCTGGTGGGGGGTGGGCCAGGGTGGGGGTGGGGAGGGCTCCTGGCTGGCCCAGCAACTGGGGAATCCAGGCCAAATTTAACCCTGGCAGCTGGGCCGGGACTAGCCGGGGTGGGGCGGGGCCGGGGAGGAAGGGTGTGGGGCGGAGACAGATGCACTGGGTGTGAGGGGAGATCCCCCCTCCGCTCCCCGCTGAGCCCTCCCCCCCCGGTGCTCCTTTCTCTGTGTCCTGGGGGGGGCGGGCACCTGCTTCTCCCTTGGCCTCCCCGCCTGCCCTGGGCTGTGCCAAGAGGCCGGCCCCGGTGAGCCATGTGGAAATATGGGGGCGGGCAGGGCTGGGAGCCAGGACTCCTGGGTTCTCCCCCCGGCTCTGGGAGGGCAGTGGTGGCTGGTGGGTCAGAGCAGGGGGGGCTGGGAGCCAGGACTCCTGGGTTCTCCCCCCGGCTCTGGGAGGGCAGTGGTGGCTGGTGGGTCAGAGCAGGGGGGGCTGGGAGCCAGGACTCCTGGGTTCTCCCCCCGGCTCTGGGAGGGCAGTGGTGGCTGGTGGGTCAGAGCAGGGGGGGCTGGGAGCCAGGACTCCTGGGTTCTCTCCCTGGCTCTGGGAGGGCAGTGGTGGCTGGTGGGTTAGAGCAGGGGTGGCTGGGAGCCAGGACTCCTGGGTTCTCTCCCCGGCTCTGGGAGGGGAGTGGGGGGTTAGAGCAGGGGGGTCTGGGAGCCAGGACTCCTGGGTTCTCTCCCTGGGTCTGGGAGGGGAGTGGGGGCTGGTGGGTCAGAGCAGGGGGGGCTGGGAGCCCGGACTCCTGGGTTCTCTCCCTGGCTCTGGGAGGGGAGTGGGA